>NW_010308457.1:0-30805 GCF_000700745.2 Antrostomus carolinensis
CACAATATTCCAGATGTGGCCTCACCAGGAATAGTATCAACAGCATGACAATCTTACAGTGTAGAGTCATATTCAAAAAAATACCCTTTTCTGCTGTTATTAAAGTGATGTTTCAAAAATATCATTAATGTACTAGCACAAATAAGTGCCAATGTTAGCAAGAGCCTGTGAACCCCAGAAACTAGACACAGCTAATACAAAATATATAGACAGATCTCAGTCTTGTTAGTAGAAGGATTACCTCTGATGCAGACAGATTAAATAGTGCTGGGACTGGGCTGGCACTTGTACGTGGTAATGGTAGAGGTAGTAGATGGACTGGAAAGAGTCTCATGCCCCTGCCTTTCTTAAAAAGCAATTCCTAAACATAAGACAAATGCTAGTGGGTTTTCAAAATGCCTTCTTGAAAGTAATTTTTCAGACATTTTAACATGGAGGTGTCTGGGATTTTTTAATATTTGACTTATAGTTGAATTGCATTTCAGCATAAAATGTTGTCAAAAGTTTATATTTGTGTCTGGCTAGGAGTAGGGTGTGGTTTCAGTTTTTGTAGGAGGAAATTCTTTGTAATATTGAGATGCTTTTTATTATACTGGCTTAAGCATGTCAGAAGACTAGTGTTAGAAATTTATAGTCTGTAGACTTGGACTGAATCCAAAGTGTGTTTTATACCTTGCAATTTTTCTCAGTTACTTGTTAAAACCTGTTCACTCTGATTATATATTAATTGTGGTGCAGCTTTAAGGTTATGAAGGGGCTGCTTTCTAGAGGTTAGTATTTTATACCACTTGAAAACTGAGACTCACTGTTGTGGGATGCCGCATGTAAAGCAGATCTTGAGAGTTTAACTGCTAAAATGAATAAAAATTTTGATATCTACATTGCATTTCTCTGATGTTCTTTGGTTGTAGGGATGCACCCTTGGTTTTGCTTGGCTTTTGTTTTGTTTTTTATTCTGTTTCAGTTTCTGTTTGAATGGTTGAATTGTCTGCTCTTCACTCTTGGTGTCTCCTCCTTGTTTTGCAAATATTGTGTAAGATGGCCACGTGCTTAGTGTTTTGTATTTTTGCTTCAGTAGGCAGAATAAGTTACTGTATGCTGTGAGCTGCTAAAACACACTGACAAGATGGGTGCTAAACCCATGTGATGGAATCAAGCTGGTTGTGGATTCACTCTGAGTGATGGTAGTTGGTTACACTGGAGAGTTTAAAGGACTCTCAGCCATCAGTTACACTTATTTGCTTATTCTCTTTTTTGACTCAAAATCATTGTGGAGCTCGGATGACCTTTTCCAAACTACCTCTCAAGTAATTCAGATTATTGAGTGCTCCATTTTGCTGTTGATCTACTTTATTATCTTGGCCTACAATAAGTGCTTTTGAGGCAAAGATGCTGTCTTCTATGTAGTTATGTGGCATTTTAGCAAAACAAGACCCTAATAACTGCTTTTAGGTATTACTGTAATAAAAATATATAATGTTTATTTGTAGTTAGAAATTAATTGAAGGAAACGAATGAGACGGAAATCCTTTGACTTACGTCCTTTAAAAGCTCCCCCACATTTTTACATTGGGGAGGTACTGTCAATCTTCAGAATTTCTTATGTCCTAAGTCATGAGGATTATATATGACATTTTGAATCACATTTATTGTTGGGCTGGTTGTAAACCACTTAGCAAAAGGCAAGATGTTACCAGTGTTGCCACTCTGCTGGATATGATTTGGGGAGAGACAACATGGTAGTGGGTCAGACCAAAGATCATCAAGCTGGTATCCTGTCCTCAGTGGTGGCCAATTGCAGGTACCTTGAGAAGAGTGTGAGAACAACAGAGAAGCATAGTGGTACCTCCCCAAAATACTTCTAGCCTTTAATGACAGAGAGATCCAGACATAGGTGTGATGGGTGTTTTGTTTAACAGGCCTTCATGGATTTTCCTTCTATGAAGTATGCCTCTTAGTTTTTGAGCCCACATAAACTTCTAGTGTCTATAATATCCTGAATGATGCTATGGTTACAGTGAAAATATTCAGGAATTAAGGCATACCTGAAACAAGTTTACCTAAAATAAATTTGAGCTCCTTTTGCATATGCAGTTTGATAATTTTAGATCACTTTTTTCCATACAGAAATGCTATTTGGTTAGTGCATGTGATAAACAGTGTTCAGGGATTCTACCAGTGTTGTTTAGTGGCTCAAGGCTGGTTTCTGTTAAATGTGGAAGGAGTGTAGCAAATTACACACTCAACTAAAGAAAAAAGGGAAATGAGAATTGTCTCTTCTTGTTCCTATATGGTGCTGAGCGAGTGATTTAAACCCCGATATGTGTACGTAGCTCGCACCTACCTCTAAGTGCTGTTGTGGTTACAGAAGCTGTGAAAACCAAGCATTCCTAAAAGTGTGACCTGCCTCCCTTCCCCCAAATAAAAATACCCAGAAGCTGCTGCACTGAGCCTGTGTGGTCTTCTGAGAATGATATGGCAAAGAAATGCGTTGTCATGTAAGAGCAAATGTAATTAGGTACTGTCCTTGTGGAAGTACGTTAAATGGAAGTTGCATGGGCAGCAGTGGATTATAATGTTGCCTAGGCTTTGAAAATGTGGTTTTGAAAGCGTATTAATTACTTTTGGGGGTAGGATGTGTATCAGCTCTGTACACAAACCAGGGATGCACCTTTTTCTTCAAGAATGTGTATGTCAAGGAATGTTAATGTGCAACCTATTAGTTGAAATTCCTGAACCTACTTCAAGCCAGTTGAACTCCTGTTGTATCCAAATTTCATCTCTTAAAGTCTTTGATGTAAGTTTGTAGTAAACAGCCTTCAGTACTTTATATGCTTTAGGACAAGATGTTAGTAGTGTCTTTTCCCCAAACTTGCCAGTGAGTAATACAATACCTTCTAGTGAAGGGGGAGGCACCATTGGGAACATTTCTGGTTTGACTTTGGGTAAAAGGAATAAATTATCTGAGCTGCTGCAGACAATATAGTGTGAACCTAGTATTAAAATTTTGCCAATTGTGAATGTGCATGTTTGCAGACCTGAATATACACTTGAATTGTCTGTAGATCACACTTGCTTCATTTTTTGATGTTGCAATAAAAAAATTCAGGTGTTGATTGTACATGTGTTGGAATATTTGAAATTCAATATAAGCACTTTGATAAATGCTGAACTGCGTGCAGTAAAATTAGCAATTTTTGTTAAAGGCACAGAGTTCTTATGGTATGACATAGAACTGTATAAAGCTGCTAAATACACACTTGATTTCATCCACGTTAAAGCAGTTAACGTGTCAATTATACTTCAAAAGTGAAATTCTAACTGGAAAGTGATCATCAGGAGGAATAAAAAAGTAATTCTTAATTTAAATGCTATCTTGAAACTCAGTGCTGAAGATAACTTAGTTATGGAATCTGCCCTTTTCAAGCCACAGAAACAACTTTTCTCTTGAAAATATAACCGGTTTGGTTGGGAACTAGATGACCTTTAAGGTCCTTTCCAACCCAATCCATTCTGTGATTCTATAAATGCAACAAACTTAAAATATGAGCTTCCCAGTAGTTTTCCAAGAGCCATAATCAGTAATGAGACTCCATTTGTAGCTGTTACAACACACAAAGAAGCAACGATTCCTGACAGTCAGAGTTTGTCATCGTGGTTATATTATTGTGGAGAATCAGGGAAGGTGCACTGGTAGAACAGCAAAAAGGACCTGGGTTTAATGTAGGTCAGCACTAACTGGAGTTAAATTTTTGAAGAGCTTACATCATTGTCCTTAGGGTCTGGCACTATATTTTTGTATAGTGTGTATGACTATTCTACTATTGATGTTTGCCTGAGCAGCACTGACGTGTTTATTGTCACGCAGTCTCTATCCTGAGAACAGAACCCGATACAAAACAGCGGGAGTTAATCCCGCGAGCCTGTTCTGGCCTTCAGCAGTGTCCACATCCGGCTTGTTGGAGTATTGAACTAAGCAGAAACATGTTTTTGGCTCATGTCAGAGTTCTTGGTCTTCCCTCTGACTCTTGAGAAATCCCAGGAATTTCATCCATGCCTGGCATTGCAGATCATGACTCCACAAATTGTGTTTGTCTTCTGTGAGGGATTTTGCTGATTACTGCAGGTCACCCACCTACCAGCACGATCACATTTGATGGGTTCAGACCTTTGCAGTGTTGCAAATTAGAGTCTTGAATGATGGATCAAAGGGGCAGAGGGAGATCAAATGGTTGCTGCCTTGTCCAGTACAAGGCCGGTGTGTAGCAGATGTAAAGCTAGCAGGAGGCAGTTTCAAAGTAAATAAAAAGAGGTGGTTCTGCACTCAGAATGTAATTGAGCTATTGAATTCCTTGCCAGAAGATGTGGATGTAAAGGTGGTATTTGCTAAAGGCTTACATGACCTTAGAGGAGACCAAACAGGTATGTGAAAGAAAATCCACCACAGGTTACTAAGATTGAGAGGACATAAGAGACCTCAAGCCAGAGAAGCCTGGTGGACACTGGGATGCATACCCAGGCAGAGAATCGTAAATGTCTGCTCTGTCCTTAGGCTTCTTCATGGAGAGCCGCTTTTGGCCACTTTGCTGGAGTCATGGTGCTGAGCAAAACAGACCTTTAGCCTGATCCAATACTGTTACTCTCAGGCTCTGCTTTTTTTTCCTCCCTGTTTTTTTCCCCAGTTCTGTACTGTTGTTACTTAGTTTGCATCAGGGGTAGGTGAAGTTTATTCTTTTTAACCATGGAAGTAACTTTTGAGGGGTAAGGCAATGAAGGCAAAGGCAAGAGCAGCTCTTCTAAGGTTGTGTGCTACCTCTGCCTTTTTTAACTGCAGCTGAGGGAGCACTGGAGGCTGGAGCACAGTAGGACCTGAGCTTTCTGTATGCTTGAGGTTGGAAACAGTCTAGCAGAGCTTATTTGGAGCTCTTCATGAGGTATGAGGCTTTTCCAGCCCCAGCATCTTGCCAACAGCTGTTGTGGTACAGGAGCAGGAACAGCTTGTGGCTGCACTACAGCATATTGTCTTACTCCGGCTGGTTGTCTTGGGGATTTCTGCACTGCACTCTGTGGGCAAACCCTAAAATCATCATCTGTGCATAGCAGAAAAGTCTTATAGAGGTAGACCTTGATCATCATATGAGAAAGCATAAAATAGCCTACGTGATAGATTTCTGCCCCGTTGGGAAAGAACATTATTTGCTGTTCATTTTAGAAAACGTGTTGGAAATATCACAAGACCTGGCAATGCTGCAGGCCTTAGATAAAGTTAGTATTGATAAGACTCCTAACCTGAGAGTACATTTTTTTCTGTTTAGCTGATTCTTATCAGCCTGGCTTGCAGGACCTTTAATTTGTCTCCTCTGAGATTATCAGTTTGAGCATTGAGAACTGCTTTATCCCTGATACTTGCCAAAGGCTTTATTTAAGTGGTAGAGAAGCAATAAATGACTGGATTTGGTGTTACAATTGCTTGTTCTGTTTACATTTTTTGATGTGTAGCCTGTTCATTGCTAGTTTGTTTGCTTAATTTTTTCTTCCTAATTGAGAGAGTCTGTATTCACCTCTGCCCTCTTCTTTTTTTTCTTCATCTGTTCACAAAATCAAGAGCCTCCTTTGAGATAACAAGCAGCTTTCCGTGGAGCTGTGGCACTAGCTTTGTAGCTTGAGGTTTTCTATTAACAAGTTTTCAAAAAAGTTAATTCCTCTGACTTCTGCTGCAAAAAAGAAAAGTGCTTTTCTGAAACCTGACATATGAAAAGCCAAAAGAGAATTTTAATTTAATTTAGTAATTTCAGGATATTTAGATGTGACTTGTGTTGAACAATCTCAGCGTTGCACTGTGTGGGCATCTGCCTTCTCCATAAACCCAAGGCCCTCAGGTGACGATCACTGACCCTGAGTCCCTCAGCCCTCCTCTTCATCTCCTGGTGCTCAGGTATTGTAGGCTGTCTCACCACACTGCTCCCTCTCCATCCTCGCTGCTCAGGGAGTCCAGCACTGCAAGCTTTCCTGAGCATCAGGCCCACCACTCTAGCAAGCCCTTTGGATCCCCATCTTCCTTGGTCATTTCCCTAGCAAGCAGCCTTAGGCTTTTAAATGTGAAATCTCATCTCCTTGATGTGTTCCTGTGGCTGTTAAAGTGCCATCCCCTTACTCAGGACACCAAATCTCCCTTCAGATGTGAGCAAGAAAACCTGCTGCCTCCTTCTGACCAGACTTTCCATACCTGAAACAAAGCTGCTGTAGAAAACTTGGGGTGGCGTAGGGTCCAAGGCAATAAAAGAGGTATCCTGGAAAAGCCTAGAGATCTAGTTTTTCTGGTAACTGAAATAATGGAACTAGTGGAATCCCCCCTTTAATGTCCAGGAACATGGTGGGTTTCATGAACTCTCTATAAACCAAGGTTTTGCCCCCCAAAGTCACACCACCGGTAAAACAGACAGTACTGTAGTAATTTTTAGCCTTGTCAGGAGAAGTTTACAGACCTTCAGAATGTCTCAGTTTATAACAGTCATCTTCTAACTTCTTGGTTTTGAAACCTTAACGTGTTGAACTTGCATGTCATCATGTCCTAACAGTGTTTTAAATGAGTAGCTGCTGTTTACAGCTACAATTATTGTACCAGCTTTGCGACTGGTTTTGTTCCTGTAGTGGCAGAGCAGGATTCTTTTCTGAAGCTTAAAATGAACAAACGTGGTGATAAATGATAATGGCAATGATGTTAAACTGTTACCAGCACAGATAGAAACAGCTTTCTGGGAGACTGTTGCCTTAGCTGTGTGTGGTACTCCTACTACGCACATTTTTAGGAAAAGCAATCAACTCTCTAGTTCTACAGGATATTATGCAGTTTCTTTCAGAAAGAAAAGCAACTGCGCGTTCTTTTCCTGAGTGCTTGTTCATCCGCGTTCCTCAGGTGTCATCATACATCTCCCTCCTACCTTCCTCAGTCCTTGCTGTGCTGGCATTTTGTTGTGAATGATGATGACTTATAGAGGCAGTGTTTTGAGACAATGTTCTGTGTGATATACTGGTGCACAGAATTTACAGAATGTCTATTTCAAAAGTAATTAAAAAACATAATGTTAATTTTCTGATCTTAAATTTCTCATGCCTTATAGATTGCTTTTGTTTTAACCTAGTAAATTACGCAAGCTTGACTCTCTAAATGAAAATACTTTTATTTTTTTAACTAGTGATTGCTTTCCTGTCAGTCTTAAGAATTTCTGCCCTGTGTTGCAGGACAGGAGATAAAATTAGGATTAGGCCATAGTGATCTAGCAAAGATGAAATAGTTCTAGTCTAAGAAAATAATTTTGAAATAATATTTATTTTGTCATAGATCCAAGTTAACTCATCCCCTTCATCCCCAATCCTGATTCATTAGTCAACAGGATTAGGGCAACATGACCCTTCTATACAAATAAAATAACAGATGAGGTGCTGCCATTATTAAATTTTAGTATTTGTTTTTTTCCCCCTTTAGGAGCTAAAGAAGTGTTAACTACTGCAGAAAAGAAGTGACCAATTGTCACGTACACAGTTGTAAATAGGTACGAATGCAAAAACACAATTAAAAATAAGACATGAGTGTTTGAAAATGTCAATAGTGCAATTATGGTGCTGTGATATACTGGTTACTGGGTGAGCAAGTACTGAAGATGCAGAGTTGGAGCTCTAATTTGACCTTGTTGCACAGCCTGTGTATTTCACAGCATCAAGGCTACCTCCAAGATAGCACATCTGGCTTTAGAAGTCATAGAATCATAGAATGGCTTGGGTTGGAAGGGACCTTAAAGATCATCTAGTTCCAACCCCCCTGCCATCAGCAGGGACACCTTCCATTAGACCAGGTTGCTCAAAGCCTCATCCAACCTGGCCTTGAACACTTCCAGGGAGGGGACATCCACAACTTCCTTGGGCAAACTTGGGCAGTAAGTGGCTGGAGACTGAGAGAATACTTCAGTGGAGCATCATCGTCTGTGTTTTTTCCTGGTTCTTAGATTCTTTCTTCGGCATCTGCTTTTGGCCACTGTCTTTACTGATTTCTCCTCTTGAGTCAGGCTGCTGCCCAACCCTAATGAAGCCCCACAGCCCTCCTGGTGAAAGGGAGGGGTACGGTGAAAGGAAAATGAAAAGTAGTTGTATGATGTGAGAGGAAGACAAGATAAGGGGAAGGATGTGAGGGTCAAAGGATCAAAAATGGGGATTCTGCCCAGAGATGTGAAGGATCAGGGGATGGAAACAGTTCACAGTTAGCAGCGGACACTGGGCTAGAGAGACCTTAATCTGGAATAGTGCAGCCACTCTTATGTTTTGTCCTTACACAGAAAAAAAAACAAATAGGTGATAACTATGCCAGTGTACTGCCAAGCGTGAGAAAAGAACCATTGGTTTTTCCATTAATGGAAAGGTGGAAGGAGTATAATGGCTATTTTGGTCAATTTGGCACTGCTCTTTCATGAGCAGTCATTCAGGGAACTCATGGGGCAGGGATATTCTTTTTTTAGAGTATGGGGCTCAGTTCTGCCTTCAGCTCCCTTCAGAATTGTCTGCTTGGTGGCCCTTTTTCTTACCTGAGAAGATGGACAGGGAGTTAAGAGGAGCTGACCTGTGTGGAAGCAGGTTAAGTGCCTCATTGGGGGAGGAGGAGGAAGTTCATTTTTACTTCTGCCTGAGCAATTGAAGATCATCAGAGAAAGGATGGAAATTGCCAACCTTCCTGATACTTGTATGACTGTTCTGATAAGTTAATCATGATCCAGCTCTTAATGGGAGAAAGATGAATAGAAATACTTTGCATGCACATCATATTGAAAGTAATGTTGTTAGAACAACTGTTAGTATTTCTGACTTAAGCAGCTTTCTTATTGCCTTAGTAAATTAAGTATGCAGTTTCCAACCTTAAAGAAAAGACAGGAAAGGTAACTCGGTACCTTTTCTGGCACAGCCTACAGTGGTGGAACACAAGCATCTACCTTAGGAACTGAATATATGCAAAATATATTTATGTTGTATTGAATGTATTTATGAAGTAAAAAGGAAACATTATGCACAGTATGGAAGTTTTACGTGGTCATTTTGTTCATATACCAAAGCAAGGCACTCGCCCACCCTGGTTTGAAAAATTATTTAGGTTTATAACTCATTTGAAGTATCTTGATTGTGGCTGATAATGGTGTGATTCAGTGTAGCTGTGGATTTGTTCAATGTGAACAAGGAAGAGAATTATATTTGGCAGCCCATCTTCCTTCTGTTTCTGCTATGGGTATCAAACAGCTGAGTGATGCGCCTTCAATCAGAGATGGTACATAAAACTTTCAAACCCTGACGCTTGTAGAAGTGCATGAGGGCTCATGAAAATGGGAAAAGATGGCAAGGTTGAAGTTGGTGTTACAGTAAATGACTTCACATGTATGCCGTAGATGTCAGTGTTATTTACACAGAAATAAAAATAATATGCAGTGAAAAGTGCTTACCCTAATGAATCATTGCACTTTAAATTAAAAAAACACCACAAATTATTTTTTTTACTAATTATTAGAGATGTACATTTTTCACTTAAAAAAAAAAAAAAAAGAGTTTCAAATAATCTTTCTTTTGTATAGGTTAAGAGGGAAGTAGGTACTCTGAGCCAAAGGCCTGGCCAATAAAAGCTTTCCAGTAAATCTTTTAAGAATAGCTAGAGACTGTTCTTAGACGATATTTCAGATTGTTTGAATTTTACCTGTGATTACCAACTTGTGAATAGTTTATAATCCAAAAGTATTTTCTATTAAAAAAATTCTCTACCATCAAATTCTCTACTGCTTTTTCATGAGTAAAGTCATGCTGTGATAAAAAACTGGTACTGCTTTCTGATGCTAAAGTACCAACATTTTCTTGACGTTGGACATCCTAAGAGCCCAACTGAAAGACAAGCAACCACAATGTATTTTAATTAACATGTAAGTATATTAATTGTTTGAAATCAAAATTGATTTTTGCTATTTTTCTTTTCAACTGCAATGACATTTTAAATCTCAGTCAAAGATCCATTACAAGTGAAGGTTATAACCAAAAGCATTTAAGTGAAAATGGATGATATGACATCCTAGGAGCAACAGCCTCCTCCAGACTTTATGCTTATGCAGGCTCTGTATTTGACAGCACTAAGAGCATGCTTCTTTAAGACTTGTAGCTTAGTTATGGAGATTTTTAGATTGTCTTGTCATTTTTTCTTACTCATGTAGAGAATTGTGTTCACAAGGGGCTTTTTATGTAATTGTTCTGTGTGACAGTGTTCCTAGTACTCGTCATAGAAGATCATCAGGATTTTGGATTTCTTCTAGAGAAGTTTTCACATTTACTTTTCACAGAAGTCCTAGAGATTCTTGTGTGCACAAGATTAGTGGTTAATGAGGATTTTTTTTAAGATATCAATTCAAAAATAATTTGTGGAAGGGAAGGGAGGGAGGATGACACGCAGTGATGGAGTTCTAGCTAGGATGGCCTAGAAGTGTAAAAAAAGTGTGTAAATAATTGTATTTTACTATATACCTTTTGTTTGTAGATAGTTAATGCATTTGGACATACTCAGAGAATTTTTCAGATACATAAACAGTTCTGCAATTTGTATGCCTGAAATGTAGAGTGATCTGATTTTTAAACAGTTTGGTTTGGAAAAGTTCTGATTAGAACCACATCTTTGATGATCCATAAGTCTGTAACATGGGGACTGGATAGAAAAGTTCATAGTTTCTAGACAGTGGGTTCATTCTGGTGGAGTATTCTGGAGAGGCTGGATTTCCCCATTTGATAAAATCATATTGGAATATGTTTCAGTCACTGCTGCCTGGTCTGGAGGTGTGAGAGTCCCTCTCTTAATTCAACTCTGGCGAGGGACCCAGTTAACAACACACTATTGTATGTTACAGGTCACATAGAGCTTCGCGTTGAAGGATAAGTGGACCTTGCATTTGCATTCCCAGTTACACTAAGCATATATTTGTTTCCTCTAAAATCTGAAAGAAAACTGTTCTCAGCCTGTCTTGTGTTAGCTATTTTCTTTGTTTGTCATTTCTAGTATGGATTGCACTGCATTTTGTTAGCATTCTTAGCATTTTTTTTTTCTATACAAAATTGATGTTTTGGGAAAGTTGAGAAACTACTTGCTTGTTTTTTCTTTCTTTAATAGCATTGAATTAAATTTTGTCTTCATTTGAGCTGTGGATAATGGTTGGGTTCAATGATGGACAAAGCTTAAACTGAGTGCAGCTTCTTTTTGCCTTTTATGATGATTTTTCAGTCCGCTTCTGTGGAGTGACTGGTTTGTAATGCTTGTGGTTAAATTAGTTAAGAGTTGTTCCATGGAAGCTATTACAACTGTTTAAAATATAAAAGAAAAGATTTGATAAATAGTGGAGATGAGGAGAAAGAAGAGATTATTTCTATTACTTAGAGTGATGCATCTTAAATGCCAGCAGGTGGTCTATTCAAAACTAATAGTACTAGTTGCTTTTAGTAAGCCATTGTGAAAGGCAAGGGCTCTGTTAATTGCCTTTTCTGACCAACACAAATGATTACTAGGAAATAGTGTCTTTAGCATTGTAGGATGTCATTACATGAAATTTTATGCCAAATATTTTTATTAGCCATTTGATAAGTATATATAATTAAAAAATTTAACATTCTGTGCAGATTCAGCTCATTTTCCATAATGTAATTAATCGCCCCAGCATTATCTTGTGGCTTCACATGTTTTTGGCAATTGTTATTAATGTAGTAACATCACTATAAATTTGGTTTTAAGTGAGTTGAGAAATCATTTAACTTTAAAATCAAGTTGGTTAATTTTGAACCCTCTTGCAATCTTGGTTTGTTTTTTTTGCAAATTCGGTACCATAGATTAGCATAAACACTAATGAACATTCAAAATCATTTATTCCAGTTAAAATCCATTTGGAATTTGTTATAAGCAAAACATATTTTAAGCCTGTTTATTATATGAAAATACTCTCACTGCTGTTCAGCAGAGCAGTTAGGTGTGTGCGTGTTAGTCGTACAAGTACACAAAAATTCAGCTAGACTGTCTGGTTGAAAGACAGCATTGAGAAAACATATATTACAAAGAGCATAAAGCATTCAATCTGTGTTTACAATGTTTAGCAGATAATTTTTATTAAATTCAGGCATACAATTGTCATTCAGCTTAAGTAAGCCAGAGATGGATGTCATTATGAGATTTACATACCATTAGCTCACATTACTTGATTAGCAGCCGAGCTCTGTGGTACAAGGCTAGTTAGATACATTATTTGTGATGCCAGGAGGCTGCAGGTCAAGGAGATTTACTGGCTGCATGCTTGTTTCCTTTGCCTTTGCGATTACTTGATAAAATGAAGTGCATCACTGTGAACAATTGACCCTTTTGAACAATCCAGACTGGTCAGCAGTCTAAATCCACATTTTAAAGCCGTCATTATAGCCTCAAACTTAAGAGTTTCCAGGGTGCAGACAAAGGTGTTGTCCTCCTTCAGTACGAGTCGTGTACCGTTTTCAGACTTTATGAAGTACTTGAATTGAATAATATTTGAAGATACCGAAAACTCCTCTGGAAATCCATCCAGCCTGCTTTTGGACACCAGTACAATTCTGGATTTTATTTTTGCGATGAAATCAGGAGCATTACAAAAGATTCTAAGTCCTTGTGAACGATCGTGGCTGTCAGTTATTTCCAGGAAAGTAGTCTCTCGAGATGCTAGCTGTTCTTTCTCCCACCTTGATTTCACTGCATCCGAGAGTACCTTAAGCTGGAAAAAATCTGCTTCATGTGCCAAAAGTTGATTTTCTCGAAACCCTTCTGGTAGAAGTAGTTCTCCATTTCGGAGGAAGTTGAGAATGTGTCTGAAAAGGAGTCCATCTCTGTCTATGAAGTAATGACCGTCTGCATCAAATGGGCACATTATTTTTCCGTTTATGATCCCTTCCAGAAAAGAATCTGGATACTTGGTTAGTGTCTGTTTTTGTGTGATATATAGATAGCCACCAACATTCAGAGTAATCAGAGACGTTTTATAGTCCTTGTCTTGCTCAGAGCCTTCGGAGTTGCTGTGTTTTTCTTCACATTCCTTTTCTCTTCTGTTTATTTTTCTCTCCATTATTGAAGCTAGGACAAAAAGGCAGCTATCTTGCTTTGTTCTTGTCAGCTTGCAAAGAGGTGTTTTGGTTTGGTTTTTTTTAAAAAAGCACCTTTATTCAGCTCCAGCACGATGTTGGAATGGAAATGCTGCTCGCATTGCTCCGACTGTCAGCTCGGGTTTGCAGTAGGTGGCGTATCAGCTGTGTATGCAGGGAGATATCAAGAATATGACTGTAAAGCAGAATTTGCATTTAACTGTGTAAGGGAAGAAGGGTATAAAAACTGTATGTCTCTTTCTTTCCTTTAAGTCTAAGAAATTGACATAGTTTTGGGGGTTATTCACAGAAATGCATACTACTATTCTAAATGGCACCTTATGTTTAATACTTTAAGATGGATTTGTAGTATCAGTTGGCCAAATCATGTTTAGCACTTACAGTGTTAAACAGATAGCTTCATTTACGTTTCAAGGGTTTTAATTTTCACAAAGCATCTTTTCCCCTTTTTTTTTTTTTTTTTTTGTACTGTTTATAGTACATGATGCATACAGCAGGACAACACTGACAGGAAAGGTGTCCCTGTCTGTACAAGGCTGGTGTCATCTCTGGAGTGCGTGCACATACATATTCCTCATTTACAGGACACGTGTGCAGTGGTAAGATGCTTTCACAGAAGGTACTCTGGAAGTGATGCTGAGGACTTGTTGGTCTGACAGTTCTAAGTTTGTAGTGAAAGCTTCCATTTGCAGTCGATGGGAATGTCTGCACCAACACAAGAACTGCAGCCTGATTAGGTTTTGCTTTTTACCTTTCTCTGCGCCACAGATAAAATCTGTTTTAGAAAGGAGACTTACTGTTTGTATCAGTGATGTTTTTTAAGTCACCAAAGCTGTCTAGCATGTTTGTTCTTTCTTGATAGAAACAACCCAGCTACCCTGCAGCACAAAGGGTTCGTGTGCCTACAGATAGCTTTGACCATCACATAGCATTACAGCTTAGCAACCCTTGGGTACGGGGAGAGGGCAAACGTCGGCAGAGCACACTTGAACCGAATGGCTGTCTTCTCTCCCTGAATCTGTGCTTTGAGGCTGCCTCTCGTTTGCCTCTTAGATGAAGGTTTCCCCTTTAAACGTTTGCAGCTTGGAGCAGGAAAGGGAAAGCTCTCCACACATCTCTGCGCGTTTCCTTGGGGAGCGGGTGGGAGCCGCAGCATGCATTCCCCAGCACGGGCGGGAGCGAGCCTTTACCTTGGGCTGGACCTGGAGAGGAAGTCCCATCTTTTTCAGGATTTATTTTCATTTTACAGGTAGATGTCTTCTGCTTTGTCCAATTAGCAGTGAAAAGTCAGATTATTCTTCTGTAAATTCTTTTGCTCTAATTCTAAATATTCTATTCCTACTGCTTCCACTGTCTCTAAGGCTGTTTATCGATACTGTAGAGTCATCACTGTAATATTTTATTAATTGATAACTGAGTGTAGTAGAAATAAATGCACTTTTTTTACTCTCTCTTCTCCTTGTCGGGGTATCCCTAGCACTGAAAAGCTAAATTTTTCTGCTGCTGTATGTGATTAAGCAGATACTATTCATTAGATTTGATTTATCAGGAATTACTAATGGCTTTCATTTTAACTCTTTGATGCCATTGATATGTTTAAGCATAACTTCAGTCAAAGAGATTTCTACCAGTTTCTAATTTTTAAACATTTGAACTTTTTTTCCAAATTAACTCCATTCACAATTATTGAGTGAATAATTGAGAAAATGTAAGAGCTGATTAGTTTCAAGTATTTTTTTTTCCCATTACGTTCAGATTTAGTTTATTGTCACATGATGGAAAATTTAGTTAATGTGCTTAGATTGTGCATAACTACATTTTTGAACCATCTGAGTGAATGTTAAACCCTAAGAGAATGGTTTCTGTGATGCTTTCATCTTACACAGTGATTTTGAAATACTTTGGAGCTGAACTAGGAATGTCCTGACATGAGTAAGTGGGGTTTCCAAGGAAAACTGAGATTTGTAAAAAGATAATAAATTTTTCGTGACCAGACAAACTTTCTGCATTTTAAGACACAGTAGTTACAGAACACTATCTGACTCACTTAGGTTTTCATGCTCATCATCTTCTGAATGTTCTAACACTTGCAGTTGAAATTTTCCACTTTAATGAACAAGTAAGTATTCTTTGAAAGATCGTGCAAAATCATTTTAGTGGTTTGTATGATAAAACATTCAAAATTTATTTGATGCGGAAAATATACTCTGTGGAGATCATGAATATTTACATTTAAACCTTTGAGAAGTGAAAAATGTAGAGCTGCTGTAAAATTTTCATCACCACAAACCCATGTAATTTTACTTCACTGCAGCTGACAGTCAGCTGTAACACAAAATTGAAGGCTGGCACATCTTTGTGAAAATTTTCCACTTTCTGTGCCGTACCACAAGACATCTTTTCCAGAGAGCGCTTGTTCTTCATATGCACTTGGTGATACATGTGGCATTGCAGTGCATGTCATTTTAGTGAGGTAGGAAATAGTGTAGTGGTTTCATATAGCTCAGTGTTTTCTGAAGATACAGCTAGAACAACTGGATTTCCCTTTTTCTGTCTCTTTTTCTATCCTCTAGAAGATCATCTAAAAGTTCATTTTGGTAAAAGTATTTCTTGCAATCAGGTCCTGAGATGTAGACAGCTCTTGTGCTATGAGAGTCTTTGTGTTGTGTGCCAGGTGCATAATAGTTGAGATGTTCCTAGTGTGTCCTGGTTCTTCTTCCTTCCCACTTGGATTGAGACAGAGCAACTTGCTGCTGTGTGCTCTGCCATGCCATGAGCAAACTGCCTCTGTTTCTGCCCTGTGTAGCTGAAGTGTCCTGCTTGCCAATGTTGGTAGTTAGCAATCCTGAAATGACTGCGGCTTCCTAGCATGGCCAGCAGGTCGAGGGAGGTGATTCTCCTCCTCTACTCCACTCTCGTAAGGCCCCACCTGGAGTCCTGTGTCCAGTTCTGGGGCCCTCAGCACAAGAAAGACATGGACCTGTTAGAACGAGTCCAGAGGAGGCCACGAGGATGATCTAAGGGCTGGAGCACCTCTCCTATGAGGAGACTGAGAGAGTTGAGGCTGATCAACCTGGAGAAGAGAAGGCTCCAGGGAGACCTTATAGCGGCCTTCCAGTACCTGAAGGGGCCTACAGGAAGGCTGGGGAGGGACTTTTTACAAGGACGGGTAGTGATAGAACAAGGGGAAATGGCTTTAAACTTGGAGAGGGTAGGTTTAGATTAGACATTAGAAAGAAATTCTTCACTGTGAGGGTGGTCAGACACTGGAACAGGTTGCCCAGAGAAGTTCTGGATACCCCTTTTCTGGAAGTGTTGAAGGCCAGGCTGGATGAGGCTTTGAGCAACCTGGTCTAGTGGAAGGTGTCCCTGCTGATGGCAGGGGGGTTGGAACGAGATGATCTTTAAGTTCCCTTCCAACCCAAACCATTCTGTGATTCACAAACTGTTGGTGTCACCTGTTTGCTGGCATTGGCCATTCAAGGGAGGAATAGCACTGGGGTCCAGCAATTGCAGGGATGTTGTTTTGGTTCCAGATTAAATCTGAAAATATACTAAGCAGTCTTTCTCAAACACACTTAAGAATGTAGCTGTAGTAGTAGTACTCCATTTCCAAGTTACTCAACCTCTGGGCTGTAGCAGGAGGGCAATCCACGGAGCTTTTCAGTTTCTTCTTAGTCAAGCAAGTCATCCTGGGGACAGTGAAAGTGCAGTGGTGGTGTCTATCACTGCACAGGAAAACAAGTCCAAGGAGGAGGGGGCTAGGCACATTCCCCCCATTCCGTCCTACGTATTTTCTTCTGGAAAATAACATCACTCCTCCTCAACTTCTATCCTCCTCCTGAACTTCCTGGCCTGGAAGCTTGAGCATGCCATGAGGCTGAGGATTCAGAACGGGAGCACACCAGAGCAAAGTTGGTGCTTTACCTAGGGTTGAGCTTACTCACATGTCTGAACAGCATCAGCTTCACTGAGAGTCTGCTGTCAGTGAAAATGACCTGGCTTACAGGAAACAGCTGCTTTTATTTACTACAGTACAAAAGGATATGAGGAGAAATCTCAGCTGTAAGAAGTAGAGAATTTTTGAAGTGTTTTAGGAAGCTGTGCTAATGAAAGCTGTTTGGGTTATCGAGGCAATCTGCTAGTCATTTAATGTCGTAACACAGAAAATTGGCCAGGTTTTTGGACAATTAAACCATTCCGTAGTTACTATCTCACAGTTTTAGTAGCATAGACTTTCTCATTCCAATAATAACTTGAGAATGTTGATTAACAGCTATTGAAGACAAGCTCAGTAATTGAAACTGAAGATTTTTGCATTGTCAGGTCTGAACAATTTGCGTTCAGAGAGCTGAAGAGAGCTGTCTAAGAAACTCTATCAGCAGTTCCTGTTGATATTGTTAATAATTTTTGAGCACTGCAGTTCTGCAAGACTGGAAAAGCAAATGCTGTGCCAGTATTTGAAAGGTTAAGTGGATGGCCCAGGTATTTAGAAATGAAAAAGGATGCTACAAAAAACAATCTGACTTGGAAGTCAATCAGTTAAAAAGTAAGGGAGAGTAATATAATACTAATTAATGTGGGTGGAGGGGAAAATGGATTGTGCCAGGTTTTTTTTCCTTTTTTTATTACAGTTTGTTCAGCAAACGAGGTAATGCTTTTTTTCTGTTAAATCTTTAAGTATGTTCCATTTATCATCTTAAATTAGAAGATATACTGTATTAGTTTCCCTCTCACTTAACTATACAAAAATTTCCAAGGCTTAAAACTTGCAAATATTAAGCAGAGAATTATCACTACAATGTTGCTGTGATTTGGTTCTTGATTTATTTTTAGTCATTGAGCAAGAAGGAAATAATAACTGATGAAGTTTGGAGATGATACAGACTGAGAATGTCATCAATAAGGAGATACCTGGCTGATGCAGAACCATTTGGACAGTTGGTTAGGATAACATTTTAACTAAGCCAAATAGGAAGTTTATACACCCAGGAGTATGCTGTCGATGGGGCTTGCAGTAGGTATGTTTGGGGGAGGGGTAGGGCAGAGGCTCAGCCCATCAACAACAACTGAAGATGAGGTCATCGTTCTGTGCAGTGGTCAGTAAAACAAATGTACTGTGTGTCTTTGGATGCCTAGATAAGGGAGTGCCAAGTGAATGCTGGGCAGTCCTGTTCTATAGCTGCGTAGCTACCAGGGAAGGGTGATCTGAGAAGGGCACCAGCTTCGAGGCTGCCCTTTGAATGGAAGAGGGGTGCCAAAAAATGCATCTGCTTGGAAAGAGCAGAGCTGAGGTGTAGAGTAAGTGGGGGCTGCTCCTTGTCCAACCATCCCATGCAGTAGCCTGGGAAGCTACACAGTGGTGTCAGTGGGCAGCAGGAACTGCCAGGGCTTCCGACTTGGATGCTGGGAAGCAACAGCCCGACTTCTACTTGCTGGGGAGCTGGAGACATATGTGCACGTGGCCTGTCCTTACTGCAATTTCTTTCACTTTTTCCTGCTGCCTGGGAATCGTGCATCTTGAGGCAGGTCTTCATCTCCTCCTTCCCTGCACTTCTCACAAAGAGCAGGAGCTGGTAAACTCCAGATCTTGTCCCACACACTATCAAGTCTGGCTGTAAGGCCCACAGCTCAGGAGAGATGTTAATAAACTGAACTTTCTCAGACCAATAAGAATGATTAAGAAGCTGAAAAATAGGCCTAATGGAAGATTCGAGAAAACGTGATTTATTTTTATTAGGCTTGATAAAGGTGGAGAGTACGTAAGTGCTTGGATGGGCAGAAATGCTTTCATAGCAGGCTCTTCAAGTTAGCAGTCAATGGTCTAACAAGACCCAGCGGCTGGAAATTGGAGCTGGGTGCAGTCGGACTAGAAAACTAACACATTAAAATCTCCAAGCCAGTCCATCTCTTTCTCAGAAAAAAAAAAAAAAGGAAAAAAACAACAGACAAAAAAAACCCAACCCCTATCAGACCTTCTTCTGCACAATTCCAGTAAATTTGCCCAGTTCCTGTTTAAGATTGCCTTAAGCGTTTTAACTACATTCTGCTTATTTGATGGTGATTGTCAGCAGGATTTGAAGCTGGAATTGGCGTCTCCCCAGCATATCTCCCTATCATCTCGCTGCAAGAGTCAACAGTTGAAATTTCTTTATGAATTGTCACCGAGGCATTCAAGCAGGGAGGTCAGGGTGAGCATGCATTTGGCAGCTAATAATGAAGCTATGGGTTATGTAGACCAGCTTGTCTGGAGCTGCAGTCACAGTGTACTTGTACCTGCCACCCCACATATGACAACTGAGTATGTAAGATACTTGGGGAAATGTCTGTTTTCCCTTCTAATCACTAGTCTTCCAGACCTATTCATTTATCTTGTACTATCTGCTTTATTTTGAGTAGGTATTTCTAACAGGGAATTGCCACTTTCACGCCTTATTCATCGTTTGGCTTCTAGGCTGATGTGACTGTGGAAATATCAAGATGTGTTAACACTTTGGGTGTCTTTTCATTGCAGCTCTGGTCCTGCAACAAGTGAAGGCAGACCCAAGTCTCTGAACTTGGGTTTGTTGAATGAGGGCTAATCAGGCTGCGAAGGGAGTAAAAACTACAGCCTTGCACCCAGAGGTTTGCATGCCTCGATTTATTCTGCTAGACTCTCTGGATATGTTAAAGTCCCCAAGAGGGTCCAGGGAAAGTGGGACATAAACCTTGGCTTTTGGACAGTGGATGAGCTTTGAGAGCAGACTAGCTTAGCTGCAAGGGGATGTTCTGGGAGACTGCGGACAGCCTTGTACTGTGAAGCGACTGGAGCGTTAAAAGCCAAATCCGGATCAGTGGTAATTAAAAAAGGGTATTAGCCAGGACATCAAAGAAGAGATATTACTAAGGATAAGCATGTTTAATTGGCAGGTTCCTTTCTTAAAGAGTTGGTGTGAGGGAGCTGTCTGGTTCACCGATTGCGATTCTTAAGAATAATTTGAAAGTTGTGCAAGGTGCAGAGAGATTGATAGCGGCATGTTCAGACAGCTGGGCTGGATGGCTCAGGCAAGTATAAGCTAGTTAGCCTTGAACCTGTACCATAGAAACCAGTGGAAAAATTGTTGTGGAGTTCAAGAGGTAGAAAAGATCAGGAATATGATGAATGCTAGCAAGCATGTCTTTGTGTAAAGGTTTCATGGTCAAACAAACCTAATTTTGTTTGTTTTGGAGATTGTGAGTCGGATAAAGTAACAGCATATTTGCAGCCTTCTTAGCATTGCATATTGCACACAATTTAGAATCTTGTGACATTCTGATTTATGTCTAAAAAAAAAATAAAATAGCAGGCACAGAAGATTAAAAACTGGCTGACAGTTATCAGAAAGTAATTATCAGTAGGAAGCCACTCAGGTTGTAGTTTGAAGGACTTTCTCTGGGATTAGCAAGAGGGACGGTAGTAAATGAGAATCACTGCTTATAAAATGTGTCATGATTGACACAAATGCTGGTCAGACAGTGAGTAACTATGACAGGACTGTCATGGTGTGACTGGGATCACTTAATTCACAGAAACTGTTTAGAAACAATGTATTTTAACTAAGCCAAAGGCAATTATACACCTAGAAAAAGGGAATGCAGAGCACATAGGTAAAATGTGAGTCTTAGAAAAGACTCAGAATAGATGTATGTAATAGCCAGTCAGCTCCATCAACCCCCAGAGCTTGATTTTTAGAGATAAATTGATCTTAACCCAGTTTTAGCCATCTAAACATGAAGCACAGTTGTGGGACACAAAAAACCCACCAGCACAAGGCTGAATCCTGAAAGAGATGGGACCAATTTTCTTCTGAAAGTCTCCCTTCTTCCCTCTCTCAGCTGAATTCAGAGATTCTGCTGAATAACCTTGCGATTACTGAAATGAGGTGAGAGAAATTCTAGCTCCTTGTCTGTTATTTTACCTCCATATATGGTTTTGCTAAGACCAGTACAGTAGTATTACATCTATTTCCTGGTCTCCATATTCTTAAAACATCATTGCAAGATTGAACAAGGTGCAGATAAAGAGACCCAAAACTGATTTAAGTGAAGCATAAATGCCTTGTGGTGAGAAAATGCATGAGCTTGAATTACTTCGTTTATTGAAAAGGCGATTGAGAAGTGACAATTACAATATATAACTACTTTCAAAGGGAGAAAACACCAGGCAGTAAAAGACTCTTTAGCATAGTACAGAAAGTCATAAGAAGAACCAACTGCTAGAAGCTGAAGGGAAATTTATCTGAGAAATTAAGCAGCAATATTAGTACCACTTTACTCTTAAATAAGTTACTAGGTTCTGTACAGAAGAAAGAGGATAAAATTTATCTGCCTGTGATACTGTCCTGGCGTTTGGCTGGGACAGAGCTAGTTCTCTTCTTAGTAGCTAGAATAGTGCTGTGTTTTGGTTTCAGTATGAGATTTGTCATGAGAAGAAAGCTGATAACATACTAGTGTCTTCAGTTCTCACTGGAAGATGAAGGACTTTCCAACTTCCCCATGTTTTGCTAGTCTGCAGGTGTGGAGCAGCAGGGGGAGGAATATTAAAATTAGCAAACCCAAATTGGCATTTGGATATGCCAATGGGATATTCCATATCATACGACGTCATGTTCAGTATATGAATGAGGGGCTCTCGCTCTTCAGGGATTGCGGTTTTGGGATTGTTGCTCCTCCAGGATCATTATCCAGGAACGGGCTGGACTTGGTCAGTGAGTGGTGAGCAATTGCACTGTGCATTCCTCATTTGTATATTTTGTTATTACTGTTATTACCATTATTGTTGTCATTATTAAGTTTTATTTTATTTCAATTATTAAATTGTTCTTATCTCAGCCTATGAGTTTCCTTGCCTTTACCCCTCCAATTCTCTCCTCTGTTCCCTGGGCAGGGGGGAAGAGTGAGCAAGCTGCTGTTTGGTGTTCAGCTGCCAGCCAAGTTAAACCACCACAGATACACAGGAGGTCAGGCAAATCTGTCAGCTTGTCTCTCCTGACCATAAACCTTAGGAATCTCTAAAACCAGAAGTGTTTTAATACAAATTTTCTTTGTTACATTAAAAATTACCTGGAAAAGTATGGCATTCTTATTTTTTTTCAAGGATTTAGTTTAAAACAAACCAAGAATTTTTAGATTAAATGATTTTAAAATACATGGTGTGGAAGTAAAAAAAAGTAAGCATTTTTCAGGGGGAGCAGACTTAGATTTTCAGATGTAAAAATGTAAGGCAATGAAAAATCAGAGGCACCTTAGAGTGCCTTATATTACTTGGCATCAGTACTTCTAAGCATTTCTGTTACCTTCTGTGACACTGCCAGCTGAAGGTGACAGCGACAGTGTAGTACCCTACACCAAGAGCAAGACAACACTCTCTGTTGGGAGGACATTTTAAATAGTGAGAGCTAATCAAGCCATTAAAGCTTCTCCTTTCTTGTTATGCAACACTGTTCCAGAAGTGTTTGTTTTACACATACTGCATTGGCTGTGCCCAAAAGAGATGGATAAGTTGCCACAGACACTATGCACTTGAACATCGTAGTAGAGAAGCAGGTGTTTGCCCACCATCACTTCTCTCTTCCTTTCTACATCAGGTTGCTTTTAATTTTTAATCTTTAGGGAGTAGGCTGGTACTGTTGCACTGCTCTGTTAGTTGTCATTGCTTTAGGCAAAAACATGTTCACATTGGATTACAAAGTGACTGTGTTGCAGAGGTGAATGTAGAGAGAGCGGTATTAACTAAACTTAGAATGTGATCTCCTAGATTACTAACTGCAGGCTTTTATTTCTTCTCCCCAAGTGTTAGCATATATAGTATTATTACTTCATTGTATTATGTTCTGTTAGTGAACATTTTTTTTTAATTGTAATAAGATGAAAATAGGTTACTCTCTTTCTGTGGAATAAAATTAGCTCTCATTTTATCTTCTACTAGTTTTGGATACTTTGATGATTGGATTCTCTTTGTAGATTCTTTTTTTCCTATGGTCATTGACTGTATTCAATGCATATTTCCAGAAAACAGTTCCTAGGTAACCTGAGTACAACAATCTACAGAAAGGAGGACCACACACTTACCATCTCTTATTTAAAATTTGGTCTTTGTGATTCATTCTTCATATGTAAAACGTCTGATGGCAAAATAAGGAAGTCGAGGGGATACCAGTTCTGCAAGCATGTTTTTCCTACTTATTTCTTCAGTGTCTAAGCTGCAGAGATTTTAGAACTTAATTTGATATTTGAGAACCTAGAATTACATTATATTTACTAAATGCTTAATTAGTGAAAAAATAATTCAAATGCTGACCATGTTAGTGAATCTTATTTTAATGTCCAATTTTACTTTGTTTTTGTCATTCTAGATAAACTTGCCTTGGAAGGAATAGTGGTGCAACGTGCTGAATGCAGACCTGCAGCTAGTGAAAATTATATGAAACTGAAAAGGTAGGAGTGCTCTATTGCAAATGGATGTGGGATATCTGACTTTGATGCTTTTATTATTGCTGTACTAGGGATGGATGAGTTCAGTATTATGGTCTTACACAGGATTTTTACAGAATCAGAACTGTTCTTGCTTTTGGGGTGGATTGACTGTAGGGAAGCAATGAAGGCTGATGTGGGGTTTGTGCCGCCCTCTAGTATTGTCTGGTGAGATGATGTAGAATTCTGTGTTCCATCACATATAAAACTCTTACTGGAGTACACATTGTGCCTCTTCATACCTGAAGGTATGGCTATATTCAGATGTGATTAAAGCTGAATTTCCTGAGGACTTTAAGATTTACATTGGTCTGGTCAGGACAAGCTTGTTGCATGTGAGTTTCTGTGTGTATCATTCAAATTTAATTCCACTTAATACTGTGCCATGCTAGACAAAGAGCACCTCTGAAAAGATATTTAAAATGCCCCAAATAGGAAAGAGTTCGGGGAGGAGTGCTACACCTAAACTGGCATGCTTACTAGAAAAGGTAATGGCTGAAAATGAAAGAAGTGGCATGGAAACTACAAGACATAAATTTAGGAGAATCATTTAGTGACTCTTGAAAATTTAATCCCATACATCTAGAATTTACCGTCTGATTCATATATGATATGGTTAATTAACTTGATGACGTTCTCTAGTGATAAATCAGATTTTGAATTGAATTATGCATTATATGAAAAACATACTTATATATTTTAAGCATGTGGGTTTAAATTAAATACCCCATTTATACTGTGAGTTTGTTGTAGACAAATGCAAAGCAGCAAATTTCAGGAAGACAATTGTCTGTGACTAGTTTTAGAATTGTCAAAAGAAATGCGGAAAAGGCAAAGTGATGTTTTTCCCCAATTCCTGAACTGTTTCCTGTGTATCATAGACTGCATTTACAGCATCCTATGTTTTATTAACCTCCTCTGTCATCTAAACTGCTCTAGTATTTCCTTATTGTGTTCCTTCAATTCTGAGACTTCATGTTCTAGCTGTTGGCAAATCAGTACCATAAGTTTGCTCATGTACAGTGAACTGCTTCATTTCAGTCTGTGTTCTGTGATTGCTGTCATGATTTTTGTCATCAGTATGCTCTGCTGCTGTTCAGTGAGATCTGGACAGGCTGGAGAGTTCGGTGCAGAGGAACCTGATGAAGCTCAATAAGGGCAAGTGTAGGCTCCTGCATCTGGGGAGGAACAACCCCAGGCACCAGTACAGGTTGGGGGCTGACCTGCTGGGAAGCAGCCCTGCGGAGAATGACCTGGGAGTACTGGTGGATGACCAGTTGACCATGAGCCAGCACTGTGCCCTTATGGCCAAGAAGGCCAGTGGTATCCTGGGGTGCATTAAAAAGAGTGTGACTAGCAGGTCGAGGGAGGTTCTTCTCCCCCTCTCCTCTGCCCTGGTGAGGCCACATCTGGAGTATTGTGTCCAGTTCTGGGCTCCCCAGTTCAAGAGAGACAGGGAACTTCTGTAGAGAGTCCAGCAGAGGGCCACAAAGATGATTAAGGGGATGGAGCATCTCCTGTATGAGGAAAGAATGAGAGAGCTGGGACTGTTAAACCTGGAGAAGAGAAGAATGAGAGGGGACCTTATTAAGGTTTATAAATATCTAAAGGATGGGCGTCAAGAGGATGGGGCCAGACTCTTTTCAGTGGTGGCCAGCAATAGGACAAGGGGCAATGGGCACAAGCTGGAACACAGGAGGTTCCACTTAAAGATGAGGAAAAACTTCTTTACGGTGAGGGTGACAGAGCACTGGAACAGGCTGCCCAGGGAGGCTGTGGAGTCTCCCTCTCTGGAGGTGTTCAAAACCCAGCTGGACACCTTCCTGTGCAACCTGCTCTAGGTGAACCTGCTTTGGCAGGGGGATTGGACTAGATGATCTCCAGAGGTCCCTTCCAGCCCCTACCCTTCTGTGATTCTGTGAAACAGAGTATGAAGCAAATGTCGTGTTACTAGAAGAGGGCTCTTTTCAATCTGGCAATTACAAATATATACAAATATAGTCTGTGGGATGCATTTGCTTCATAATTGTTTTAATCACAGGTTGCCTGATCTGAGTGCTTTTTTGCATTTTGTATACAGTCTTCTATTAGTTGATTAGATGAGCTGCTTCTGGTAAGGCCACAGCAGGAGACCAAAACAAAACTGATAGCTTTAATGAAGTACTACCCAAACTTTGAATTTTTCAGCATTCAACTTTGTCACACATACATGCATGCAGCTGCTCCTGTTTGACATGTTTTTGTCATGTTCAGCTCCTTTAGGAGCAACAAAAATACCAACAGGAAGGCAGGTTTTGTGTTTGGAAGCACTGGCAGCTGAAAACTGATGATACCCTTATTTTTTCTTTCCTGTAGAAAAACTGTCAGGCTGTGTATGCCTAGTATGCCTTTCCATGTTGTTAAAGATTTTTTGCCTTTTACCAAAAAGTCTTTTAAAAAAAAATCTTATCTGGTGGGAATCAGCATGAGATTTATCAGATTTAAAAGTCACAGACTCAGAAGAAATTGGTTTATGTCCAAATACCCTGTCTGGTATTTGAGTAGTAGGAACTAACTTTTCTCTTCTCTCTCTTTAATCTCTCCCACCCTCAACATGCTGCAGTCTGTATTTATGCTTTAAAAAAGTGACAGCATTGAAGATAAATCACATAAGTTATAGAACAGTGTTATATTAAACTATTTTTATTCACTTTTCTATTTACTATTGTGCTTTACATGAAAGAGACTCACCAAAGGTGGAATTGATAATATTGGTAAAACAGCAAGTCTGTTGTGTAGGCTTTAAGTGCTACAATAGTAAATTGAGTCGAGAAGGAAATAAAATTAAAAGATAAATACAGTTGCTTCAAACTTTGAAGATCTAGAAAATGAAGTTAAGGTGTACACTCCAATAACTGTAATAACATGTTTTCTGAGAGCTGGCAGTGACCAAAAGGGATGATATGCCTCCCTGGTACTGAATGCAGATGTGGATCCCCCTCTGTTTTACCTTCTGTACCTGGGTCAAGGAATTGGCTGCTTGGGTGCCTGGCGTGGCATTGGATTCCGTGCTGCTCTGTGGAGGTTCAGTGAGAGGACAAAATGATGGTCTTGTGATGGGGCTGCCAGCAGTTATGTGGGAGATACGTGTGACGTGTGGGTTTAAGGATGGGTAGTGAAAGCACAGAATTTGGTGACACGTATGGGTGACAGCGATGTGCAACGTAGCAAATGGAAGGAAGGTTTTTTTCCCCAAGGAGCAACCTTTGATTTGATTATGGGAAGGATGTAGATGGCTGATGTTCAGAACACTTGGAATACAAGTTATAAATATGTGTCTAGGGATAACTAGTCAGAAAGGTAAAACAAAGGTGGTGTGACCTTCACTTGGTATTTTCCATTTTGGAAGTTTTGTTGTTGGCAGAATTATTGACTTAGTTTCCATTTTCCCGAACTTCAGGTTCTAGAAGGGGAACAAATGCCATGAAACACCTGCCATCCTGCACTAGTAAAGCTTCATGCTATTGAATTTCCTAGAAATTTTTTATTAACAATGTATTTATTCTTTGTAATGCCTTAATGATTAACTGCACATTTGCAGTTACTGCTGATGATGCTATTGCAGCTAACTGGAAAATAATATGTGGTTTCCAAGCACCTATCCTAATTTCTGTCTTGTGGGAGTGGATTTTATGGTCTCACTTAAAAATATTTGGACTGTGTGGTGAAAAAAACAGGCATATTCTGTTCCCAAGTGTGGACAGTTTTACTGTGAGGTAGTCACACAAGATACTATCCCTACTCTACTTGAAAATGGCAGTTGCCAACACGGCAGCTTGTAACCAGGCTGCAAGAATTTTGTGTATCATCTTCTTGATTTTTCTTTTAAGAGTTTTCTACAGAGTGTGATGAAAATCCTTAGAAAAAGCGACTGGAAGAAACATGCAGGATAAGCTTTTAGGAGACATGAGTGGCAAAACGTTCTAGAATAATTAATGAACTTCAGTGTTTGAAAAGTCACGTTTCTTTACAACCATGTTACAGAGGCCACTAGAAGTCCCGACACTTGGTGGTCTAGGCCAAGCAAGTGAAATTTAATTAGTGCAGATGAGTTGCTCATCTTCTCTAAAATACTGTGAGAATATCGACTGACTGACAGCTCAGTATATTGCTGAAAATGAGCATTATTCCAGTTTGGGTTTTTTTTTCCCAAATACCCCCTACTAGCAAAAGAAAATGGATAATTTGACCAGCATGCCACTTCACATATATTCTTGGAGATATGCTTGGTTGGCTGTGAATTCCCTTTCAAAATAAATATGTATGAACACATTCATGCATTTCCACAAAAGCCGACACGCTGCACAAATGCTGTTCGGTTTGTTTGAAGTGGGAGGCCATTTTTACACAAAACTGAGATTGCATCTACCTGTTAATCAATGCAACCTTGATTTTTCAAGTACTAAAGATCAATTTCTTTGTCTTGAGGCAAAATTCAGCATAATATAAAAAGACATTCCCTAGAATGTTTTGAGTAACTCATCACTAAGTAGAAATATTTTTTTTCTATTGTGTTAAATATTTTTTTTAGCACTAAAAAATATTTTTCCAGTGCTAAAATATTTCCAATCCCATTTTTTCCTTGAGAAGAATGTGCAATTTGTAGAAAATTATCTAATAATCATGTTCATAAGGGTTAAGCTGTACTGTTGAGAGGTGTATTTTATATTTTTCCCTATGTTCCTGGTCACCCACCAGTTTTTACAAATCAAGCAGATACCATTCTGCTCGTGAACAATTGGACTGCAAAGTAACAGGCACACTAGTACTTAAGTTTCTTTGTCCATCTTTGGTCCATTTTTCACATTTTTTGAATAGACTAATGGAGGGAAGCAAGTAAGAAAAACAAGGTTAGAGTAAGATGAGTTCAGCAGCACCGAGGAGTGATTATTCCCCATCTCAGAGGTTGGGAGAGTTGCTTTTGTTGGTTTGCTACATAATTCTTTGTGCTCTTAGCCTCTTTTCTCTGTCTCTTGTCCTTTCCACTTTGTCTGTCGTCTTTTACTGTTCTTACAAGTGCTGATCAGAGACTGGATTTTAATAGGTCTTTTATATTGCCATGCTTTTTTGTTCAGTGATATGAAAAGGACCTAATTTTGGTTGCTGCTTCCAACTATTATAGAAATGCTAATAAATAAGGAATAATCTACTGTTTGTAGTGCAGCAGATATTTTTAATTTCTCTTAAACCTGCAGCTGGATGCAGAAGGTTGCCATATCCTTTTTGCCCCATTGTCATTAGTTACGGAAAACTGATACTTTCTTAAATTTTGGGAAAGACCATTGATGTGATCACTGGATGTCAGTTTCCTTCCTTTTGCAAATACCTGAAGACAGAAGATGGAAAAAGCAGGCTTCCTTGCTGGCTGACTTACCATCCTCCTTTTATTTTACCTTAAAATGGTTGTGTTACAGTGTGGCATGAAATTTGCCTTCTTTCCATCTTTTAAATATCGTCATTCCCAGGTGACGGGCACAGAATCACAGAATGGTTAAGGTGGGAGAGGACCACTGGAGGTTCGTCTGGTCCAGGCACTCCTGCACTTCTCTGGAATGGAAATGGTGTGATAGGATGCTGCTGGGATGCTCTTGTGCTTCTTAGTAGTGGGCGTACCAAATGTGTTCTGTGCCTTTTGGAAAGGTGCTCTGTTGAGAGGAGACTAGCGTGAAGGTCACTTTCAGAAACAAGAGACATGCTTAGGGATGCATGTTTAAGAAGAGTTTATGGCAGATATTGCATGGATTTTTCCTTATACACTGAGGAAGGAAGTAAATAGTTGTAATTGTCCTGATCTTTAACGTGAAGTTCATGAAACAATGTTCCTCTTCTCCTGGTTATACTGCTCCTTTTCCCCTACATTTAAGAAAGTGTCTAGTTTGCCTTTGTGGTTATTAGCCAAAAAGCATCAATTTCCTTTTTATCTGCTGAAAGGGACAAGGCTAAAAATAGTCACCCTGGAATATGTTCAGGCTTCAGTTGTAGCGAACTTCTTCAGGCTGAAAAAAGGCTTATTCAGTACCAGTGCTGAGCACCAAAATTTCTGGGTATTTGTGTTTCCAGTAAACCTAAATGTGGCACAGATTCCTTCTCTTGAAACCAAAGTCTTTGGTGTCCTACAACCCTGGAAGTCTTTTTACCTTACAATAATTACAATTATTGTAAAATAAGGGCTACAATAATTACAAAGATGTCTTGCCTGATAAGGTGCTTTCAAGATTTCAATGAGAGAGTTATTTAGTACTGGCTGTGGTTACCAGTCAGGGACATCCTTCCTGTTCCCAGGGCAGCAGCAGTTCCTTCTTTTCATCTTCTTTTCCATCTGTAGTATGAGAGTCACACTGTAATGGGTGAAAATCTCTGAAAGAGGGTGCAGCTTTAACTATCATGACCTATCATGTGTTTACTAGTCATACTGACTTTCTGTTCTTTTTGTTTACCATCACGCTTGACCCTGTCAGGGCACGTGGAATAGCTAGCTGGTATAAAAAAGGTCATTTTTACATCGGTGTCAGAGTTGCGATATAAATCTTCATTTTTTCTGTTGCAGAGCTCACTGAAGCTCATGGATCTCTTCCTAGCCACCATGCCAGGTGCTGTAGTCATGCTGAGTACTGCTGGTGCTCTGGGTTCTGCAAAACTGCTTTGGCAACTACCAGGCTGACAAGTAGAAATTTACACAATGTGTAGAATGTCGGCATCACAGCACATCTTCTATTTTTAAGCAACTTTGTTCGCATACTACTGATGATATTTCCCATTTGTGAGAGATCAGTAGACTAGAATTGCCCAACAGTTACCCTACTGCCAAAGAGCTCCAAAAATTGTTTGATATCACTGAGTGCTAAAAGTTATCCTTTTGCAAAATCAAAGATTAGAATCCCCAGGTGGCAAACTCTGTTGGTGACATATTGATATCCTGGCTTATTAAAATATTTCTGAAATTCTTGACACTGCAAGAAGACACTAAAACAATGACCTGAAGGCTGTCAGGGTGCATATATGTCCATCCAGATAGCACTCGTTACTTGGGATGTCGCCAAGTTCAAACAAGTTCTTAGTTGACAAACCATCCACCCTCTCTCTCTGGTTCATTTTTTCA
>NW_010308457.1:30842-40756 GCF_000700745.2 Antrostomus carolinensis
TGGGGTTCCCTGTGATCAGTGGGTGATTTAATTCCCCAAGACACAGCAAAATTCCAGTGGGAGCTTAACTTCTAGAGTGCTGCAGGGCCAGCTACACCACAAAGGAAACAAACAGAGGCAGCTCCTGTGCTCCTTAAAGGCTCTGTGGGTGGAAAAAATCCCAGCTTTAGAAATTAATCACAGCATTACATTTTATAGGAGAATCTTTCATTCTCTAAATACCTCAAGTATTCATACGTGATACTGAAGCACTGCAACCATCACTTAGTACTCAGACACAATCCTGAAATGTTTTCCAAAAGAGGATAATGTGTGGCCTCCTGCCAGTGCCTGAGTCTGGGACATTTTCTAAATGGCTTGGGACTTGAATTCAAATGAGCACCATAAAATGAAAAAGAACAGTAAGTTACTTCTTTTTTTTTTTTTTTTTTTTTTAAGTGAGAGATGTAAAACCCCTTGAGTTTCAGTCATCTAGAATATTTAAACTCACTTTTTTTCCCCTTGGATTATTTTACTGAGTTTGGCTGAGATAGAGTTAATTTCCTCCATAGTAGCTGGTGTGGGGCTGTGTTCTGGATTTGTGCTGGAAACAGTGTTGATAACACAGGGATGTTTTAGCTGTTGCTGAGCAGCGCTTGCACAGAGTCCCTCACACCATCCCACCAGCAAAGAGGCTGGGGGTGCACAAGAGGTTGGGAGGGGACACAACTGGGACAGCTGACCCCAACTGACCAAAGGGAGCTTCCACACCATATGACGTCATGCTCAGCATATAAAGCTGGGGGAATAAGAAGGAAGTGGGGGGGAGTCTGGGGGGATAGTGTTTGTCTTACCAAGTAAGCATTAGGCGTGATGGAGCCCTGCTTTCCTGGAGATGGCTGGACACCTGCCTGCCCATGGGAAGTAGTGAATGAATTCCTTGTTTGGCTTTGCTTGCGGGCACAGCTTTTGCTTTTAAACTGTCTTTATCTTTTGCTATTAAACTGTCTTTATCTTAACCCATGAGTTTTCACACTTTTCTTTCTCTTCCAATTCTCTCCTCCATCCCACCAGGGGAGTGACTGAGCGGTTGGGTGGTGCTTAGTTGCCAGCTGAGGTTAAACCACAACAATTACCTGGATAGAGAAAATGAGAGTGCCAGCATCAGAGGCAAACATATACTTAGGTGGCAAATACAGTGAAGGAACTTTAAAATCCTAGGGATTTTATTTACATTTCAAATCAAGTGCAAATAAATTTCAGTAATATTTTTCACAAAGGCTCTTTTACAGACTGCTGCTTTCCACAGCTTGAAAGAAGCAGAAATGAACCACTGCCTAAAATATTTCTTATATACATTCATGTGCACGCACAGATTTAACAATACTGTAGAAATGAGTGCTTTCAAATTCTTTATATTTTCCATGCCTGCATTTAAATACAGACACATCTGCTTATGGCCTTAAGAGAAATATATGCTGCTATTTTAATTCTGTTACCATTGCAAGACCAACACGACTGTGAGAGAACAAGATGGTTTCTCTTTGAAATGGTATTTTATCAACAGAATGTAACTTAAATGTCAGTGCTAGTGATGTGCAAATCATGAAAGCATTTCTTCCTTCTGAGTCTGCATTCAGTTTGAAATTTGCAAGTTGCTTTGTGCTTTTCAATGAAATACATTTGTCAAGTGAACTTTATAGACAATAATCATACAATTCCTGGGGTTTCTGGTTATGATCTGTTATGATGTTTCTGCTAAGCTGTTGCCTCCTTTGTTTGCAGTTAGTGGTTTTGGCTGTGATTTAATCATTGTCAAATGAGTATCTGAGATGTGTTGCTGAAGATGTAGCACTGTACACCGAGCTAGTAACATCAGCAGGACCGACCTAACACACGTGCATCTGCACTGGCAGAGATGGCATTACAAATCTGGCTGTAAGTGTGTTGTGCTGTGTCCATGTGAAACCATTGAATGTGCATTTTCCATACCTGAGGCTGAAATGAGAAGGTTTTTCTGAGCTACCCTTGTACCTTGAATGTACTTCAACAGGAAAGCGTGAGAGCACTGCAGACTCGCCACTGCTCAGTTCCTTCTTCCCCTGCTGCCCCTGGCAGAAAGCTGGAACTCAGCAGTTATCTGACAACTACCTGTAGTTGTTAAAGTTTAGAATCAGTGTCACTTTATTTTACAGTTTTGTTTGAGTTTATTCTTGTATCACATGGTTGTCTTCCATAGCACGCTTCTGTATGCAAAGTCATATTGCTGTCCTGGGTCAGGGCAATCCCAATATCAGTACAGGCAATCCCAGTATCAGTATCAAGAGCAGCCCTGCAGAGTAGGACCTGGGGATATTGGTAGATGAAAAAGTGGACATGAGCAGCAATGTGCACTTGCAGCCCAGAAGGCCAACTGTATCCTGGGCTGCATCAAAAGAAATGTGGCCAGAATGTTGAGGGAGGTGACTCTGCCCCTCTATTCTGCTCTGGTGAGACCCCACCTGGAGTACTGCGTCCAGCTCTGGAGTCCTCAGCACAGGAAAGGCATGGATCTGTTGGAGCAAATCCAGAAAAGGGCCGCAAAAATAATCAGAGGGCTGGAACATCTCTTCTATGAAGAAAGGCTGAGAGAGTTGGGGTTGTTCAGCCTGGAGAAGAGAAGGCTCATGGGAGACATTCTAGCAGCCTTTCAATACTTAAAGTGGGCCTATAAGAAGGACAGAGACGTTTTCCTAAGGTGTGTAGTGACAGGAAAATGGGCAAACAGACAGAGGGTAGGTTTAGATTGGACATAAGGAAGACATTTTTTACAATGAGAGTGGTGACAGGTTGCCCAGAGAAGTTGTGAATGCCCACTCCCTGGAAGTATTTAAGGCCAGGTTGGATGGGGCTTTGAGCAACCTGGTCTGGTGACCGATGTCCCTGCCCATGGCAAGGAAGTTGGACTAGGTGACCTTTAAAGGTCCCTTCCAACCCAAACCATTCTGTGATTCTATGAAAGTAAAACATGTGTATAAGGCTGGACAATCAGTTTCGTACCTAAGGCAAGGAACTGACTCCTGCCCCTGCAGTGAAGGCAGAAATGCCATGTTGCACAGGAGTTGTGAAGATCTGTTCTGCCTTGGAGCCGACTGTTCTGAGTGCTCTGTGCTTTCCCAGTCCCTCACAAAAAGCCTGAAATATCCAAATATAAGCTAAAATGGATGGTGCAACACCTGAGAGTTGTCAACTCCTCATGCTTTAGGTGCTTGCAAGCCACAAGTTTGGAAGCAAGGTGTAGCATGAAGAGATTATCTGCTGGTATTTGAAATTAAAGTTTCCAATAGAGTGTAATTAACATAGCAAAGCCACTAAATAGAAATAACAATTAAAAAGAGAAGTGTGCTCATCTTCACCCGGGTTTCTGACACACCTAAACGCTGACATAATGTTCTGCACTAAAAGTGATTCTGCACAACTGAATTAATATCCTGGTGATATCCATGTATATCATATCAGTATATATTGATACATGTCACATGCCCTATCAAAATTCTTTCAGCTTTTTTCTCTTTGGAATCCATTGTCTTTACCAAGGTGTTGTAACACAGCTAAAAGCCATTTCTGGTTGGGCCATCTCTGAACAATTTAGAAACCACTGTGTGCACAGACCAGAACTTCCACTTACAAGGTGGAGGAGGGCAATAGGAGGAGGTCTGAAACCTGCGGCAGCAGACTCACTGAAGTTGGGATGTTTGGAGGACAGACTGATTTTTTTTTTCACTTGCTCATTCTGTGTGTGTGTCTTTTTCATCCCCTGCTTTTCCTTTCCTTCTCTCATCCAGCACATTTATCTTGCTCAAACTTTTAAGTGTGCCAGGTGCTCCTAGTGTTGCCAAGCACTGTTGAAGATTTTCTGATAGGAGTTTAGGGTGTCCCTTTCTGGCTTGGATGAAATTGCAAGATAGTTTATCCAGGGGTCATCTTCATCAGCAGTTTTAAAATATAAAGCAATTTAATTCTGTGCTGAACTCATACAATGTATTCTATTGACAATTTACATTTGATTTTGCAGATAACTAATGCCAGAGAGAGCAAACTTCCGATTTTATTCATGTGTTAGTCCATCCTGGCAGACATTTCAAATAATTCATTCTGCTGTAAGTCCAAAAAGACTTGCCAGAAATTAACAGGTACAGCACTATCTCGCAGATCCTGAACACACTGAACCAGTAACTGAGAGAAGTGTGAACAGACTGGGTCCTCACCAAAGTTAATGTCAATGAAGTATCTACGTTAGATCTTTGAATACTTTAGTATTTTTGCAGGAATATCTGGCTAACCCCTTTTTTAACGCTGGTGGCAGAATCGGGAGGAACTGTACCCTGCGACTTGTAATACAAATTTGAGTTACTGTCCTGCTGTTCCCTCAGATTGTGTGTATGCTCTTGAGTGCTGACTGAGACCTTGCCAAGGAGGAAGATAAAGAAGAAGTAGTAATGAATTAGGAAAAGAAACAGCTCACCAAAGAGCTTTCCTCTGCTCCTTCTGCTCTTGGACTGTATTCAATTCTGCGGCTTTGCACAGCACTCCCATTAACAGGCATAGGGAAGTTTGGGATTTCACACGATTTATTTCTGTGAATAACATAAGGCTCTGGCTTCATGATTCCAGTCTGCAGATGGTGGAGACACATGTGCTTCTGTCCTTCTGCAGGATTGGTTGAACCACGTTAACTCTAGAGTAAGTTAGGAGTGTGACACCAGCTTTAAGATGAAGAATCTAGATGTAAAAAAACAGGCTAGCATGAGTGCTTAACTTCTCACAAACCCAGGCTCTTCTTAATCCACAGACCATCATGACCATGACAGTGCAACTGCTTCAGACTTGGAAGCAGCGGGAAGTGAAAAAATCACTTGTGAAATCATTTTGATTTAAAAAAAGTTTTAGTTGGGGATAGAAGCAATGAGATACACATTTTAGATGCTAAGCTCATTTTTAAAAGTTACTGTGTCATAACTGAAAGAAGGAAAAGAAAGGATCCTAGCTCTCCAGGTGTTAACTATAGCTGTTTCTGAGGTTAAAAAAAGCCCTACGTTCAAAACCTGTTACAAGGCTGAACATTATCTGTATCATTCTAACTGGAAAACAGGAGAAACAAGAACACAAAAGTATCCACGGCCAAATTTCTTTATGTAAAAAAGGAAGAAAATCCCAGCTTTCTAGAATATATTTTGAATTGAGAAGTCATCTTGAAAGAGAAATTTCAGTGTGTGTGTGTGTAGGCAGGAGCATAAAAACGTGTGATAAAAATAGCAGACTACATAGAAATCGACACTGATACGTGGATGGATACCTGGAGATGTTACATGATAATATCTGAGAAAGAAATATGCATTAGGTCTGTATATATGCAATACTTTTCAAAATGAAAAACAAAACAAAACAACAAACATAATTTTCAAATTGTATTTCAAATAATCACTTTATTTTAAATTCTGATTCCAACTCAGACAGTGGCTCCCGTTCTTACCTTTGGGAACTACTTCGAAAAATCAAGATCATTTAACTGCTTTGCGATCGGTGGCACATGCTGAAAAGGGACTTTTCAACAAAGAATGCGCACTTTTCAAGGGCTTGCTCAGAAATAAAATGCAGTACTGCATCCTAGAAGTCTGAAACTGTGATAAAAATGCTTAGAGCACTAAGTGATGGGTATATGGCAGAAATTGCCTTTTAGTTGACAAGAGGTTAATTGATCAAAGTAATGATTTTCAAATAAGTGGATGTTTTTGTAGGCTCTCGTAAAGCACAACTATGGGCACAGCAAGATGAGTATTTTCATACACGGCCTTTTTGGTTTCAGAAGCAAATGATACCTTTTGTAGATTGATAAAATGTATAACTTCATGAAGTTAATTTTTTTTCTACTTTATAAAATAAACTACCCTTACAGTGGATGTTGGTGAACCAACTGGGAAAACCATTGGTACTTTTATTCAGCACTATTTTGTGATTCTCTTACTGTACCTAATGTCTTCAGAAGAACACATTTGAGATGTGCTCTTAAGTGTCAGTTGGTCTTTGTTTTTATCAGCATGATGCAGTAGCAGCATCTGTCTATGGGAATGCAATTTATTATAAAATACAGCTAATTAAATCCCTGGAGGATTTATGTTCACCCATGCTGTGAAACTGAATCATACAAATATTTCCTATTAAATTGTAGCAGAATTAATTTGTCTGGTTTAATTTCTAACTGTGTGCACCTAAACACCCTTTCCCTGTTTTTCTACCACAAATGCAAAGTAATATGAAATACATTTTATTATTGCTATATTGACCAGAAGAAATACTCAGGGTAACTTGGAGAGAAACACCTACAGCATAGTTATGCTGCTGCATAATGGAGTAGGAGTAATGGTGTAGGTTTTATAAATTGACACCTAAATCACCCAATCTGAGTAGATTAGTAAAACTAGTTTTATTGCTATTTCTTTTTTTTAAAATTCTTTAGCTCTTTTTTATATTAGTAGACAAATATCCAATGTAGTATTCACTCTAGTGGGAAAAATGCTTTCCAGAAACTGTACCACTTTGTGATACTGTAGCAAGGAAAAAATTAGCAAAGAGTTCTTCCATATTTGAGCCATTTTATTACAATCATAAACATATTTTTCTCCCTTCTCTATCCTGAGCTCTTAGAGTGGCTTGGTGTGGCACAAAAATGAATACATCCTTTTGCTGTTTTTTTTAAAGAAAGTAACTTTGAATATCATTTGGGTATTATTATTTTGTACTCTACAGAGGATGTTTATTATATAGCATTTAGATTTTTTTTTATTTCATTATGCTGTGTGTAAATGAAATGCTAGGCTAATAAATGATATATATGTTAGCTGTAGTGTATATATGCTGATTTTTTTTTTTTTCCTGAGCATGCCTAAGAACCAGTGCTTGTGGAAAGTGAGCTGTGGTTTGTGCCTTCAATGAAGTGTATTAGTTGCTGCATAGGCTGTGCCTTTGTAATCAAATTTGTCAGAACATAGATTGGAATATGGGAATTATTTGGTGTAATTACATTATAGGTTCTTATAACTAAGAAGTTGTTTTCTATTACACCCTACTTCACATTTATAAATGTGCATAGTACAACTGAAAGAGAGGTTTCTCGTGCTTTAACTACCTAAGCGTATAATTTGTGGGAGTCTAGAAACTGGCGAAATGGAGGATAGGATAAAGTTTTGGGGAAATAAATAGGATTGTATTTTTATCTTCTGTGTATACACTGGGACTTCAGAGGTGTGAAGAAAAGTAAGATTTGTGAAGGCTGCTTGAAAAGCAGCTGCTTGGCCTAAACGGTGCACAGTCATTCATCTAAGTTGATGAGAGGAAAGCAAACAAATTGTCAGCTGGTCTATTGATACTGTTTTCCAACAAATACTTCAAACAGATAAAATATGCATTTATTTTAATATAATTTAAAAGAATTTTGTCAAACAGTATGTAAGGAATCACAGGCAAAGTGTTACCAGCTTTAGTGAATCCAAGCTAGTATGTTTTAGCTATAGATACACAAGTTAGGAAATAAAGGCCATACATATTTTATTTCTCTGAAAGGGTCAGTAAATTCAAGTTTATACACCTCAGGGACTTCTTGGTCCCCAAACATCTGGGTGATGAGGCTGGAACAAGTCCCTTGAAAACAATATCCTCTCCTGTAGAGAAATACAACATGAACAAATGTCCTTGAACAAATTAAACGTATGTAATTAGTGATGTGTTTCAATCTGTACATGGGCAGCTGTATGGTTGATGCTGTGTAAATATTACAGAGATAAACATGAGTAATGAAAACCAAGAAGTGCCTAATTAGGCATGGAGTAATTTGGAGTTACATAGATTATGGGCAGTTCCATTTCAGAAACTAATGAGTGGAGCACAAGTGTCCTATGTATCATCCAGAGAAGATGAAGAGGATTTATAAGCATATTTGTCCAAATGTCACATATGCCATTATTTTAATAAAAGAATAAACATAGAGCTCAAGTCTGGGATTTAGAAAACCTGTTGAGTGTAAAGTAGAAGTAATACTTGGTAGATATGTCCAAACTTGCTAAAAAACAAGTGCACAAGCTCTTACTAAGTTCAGGAAGACCTACTTCCTTTTTGGGAGCAAAGGAAACATCTTGTTACATGGTCAGCTTTGCTGTTTATATGGGCCTTTTGATGTATTTATATTCTATATAAGAAGTGACTGATATTAAAGGCATTTATTTGGCAAAATTTGAAAGGCAGATTTTAAACGACATTTTGAATTCATGACATGCTACCACCAACCAAGTGGTTATCAGCCACTTTTAGGGCCTGATCCGTAAATCCTGTCAAATCAAGGAGGAAGACTTCCATCAGCTGCAGCAGGTATTAAATCCAGCCCATTAATGGTGGTGCAAAATCCTATGACTTAGCTATATTTTGTGGCCATGTAATACTTGGATTTCTTTTTTTTCTTCTTCTTCTTTTTTTTTTCTTTTCTTTTCTCACTGATCTGCCTCCTCTTTGTAAGCAAAGAAGATATGGTAATAGTGGTAGGGGTTTTTTCCTGAAACGAAATGGAAGGTGGAGGCCACCCATTCTGTAACACTGCCTTCAGAATGATTAAGCATTGCTTTTTCACCCAAGTGCTCTTCGGATAACCTGGCTTCTCACACTGGCTTGACAGCTGCATCTCTTCTCTTCATTAATCACTATGAGCACAAGCAAGTTCCCTGGACTCAGTTACTGACTAAATAAAATAAATTGAACCTGGCTTTGTCTTCAGGTTTGAAAGTCCCTTGTGAAAGTAATTGAGGCTAAAAACGGTCATCTACTCTGAGCTCTCAGGGACAAGGTAATTAGCATGTTTTCTTTTTGCCTTCCATTAAGATAAATCAGTAGATTTCACTCAAATTATAAGAATCTTCCTTACTTAAAAAAAACAAACAAAAAAAAAAAAAACAAAAAACAAAAACAAAAAAACCCAACTTTGGTTTTGTCCTGAATGTTTCTTAAGTTAAAGAAAAAAAAATGTTGAAGGTTTGACAAGATGCAGAAGTAGTTCCAGTTCATTGCAATACTAATAAGGAAGGGAAAGAAAAATCAGGTTTAGAGGATTTAGCTCTATAAAAGCCAGATAACAAGAGAATCATCTTGTTCAGACATAGCTTCTGGCTGCTGTAGATAGGAGCCTTTTGGAAACAACTCGGTCAAAGTAAATGACTCAAAACAAGCAGCTGGTAGCCCATCTCCAAGGAAAATGAAGCTGTAGACTTTTTTTTAAATAAAAAAGATTACAAGAAAGAAATACTTCACTCCATCAACAGTTTCTGTTCCTCATTGAAATAGCCTCAAGGATGCCCTATTTTGACTTCTGGATGGAGATTAAAGTGCAGTAACAGCTCTACTATCTCCACCTACAAATGGATGTGTTTTTCCAAAGAACCCCTAGTACATGAACAAAATTCTGTCTGATGTCGCTAATCTCCTATGTGAAGTACAGAAAATTAGTATCTTACAATGGCTGTCTGTCCCTCTTTCCTGTTTGTTGGTTATCTTTTTTCCTCCATATTTTGCCTTTACTCCTTTTTGAAGAAATCCTCTTTTATTTATGTAATTGTGCCTTATTGGTTAGTTAAAAAACTCCCAATTTTCTGTAACGTGTTTCTGTCTACATTTTCATTAATTTTCTTTAGCTTTAGGAGATGGGCCTCTCTGGATGTCTGCACAGATGCATAGGATTCCCTGCTTGAGACTGTCCCCACCAGGTCATGGCTATGTGACTTTATCCTGCCTAAATGTAGTATCTTCCAATATTTTTTTTTTTACTTCCTTTTCTATCATGGATGTACATACCCAGCTTTGTCGTGGATGTCCATCTTGAACAAGTAATTTAATTTCTCTGCAGTTTCATTGGCCAG
>NW_010308457.1:40786-45838 GCF_000700745.2 Antrostomus carolinensis
CTGCCTGTTTTTGGCTTAACTGTTTAGCCTGCATGTTTTTCCAAAGTGGTACTTCTCTGTTTATTTGCATGTTCAGGGCATGGCCCAGTAGGGTTTGTTCATACTCTGTGTAACAAGCCCATATCCAAGGGTCATGAAAGGCATTGCATTTTAGATGGTTGATTTTATAGCGTGTTTTCAAGTGGGGAAATAGATATATGAAGAAGCTGACCAGTCCAGATTTGGTGAGTGAACTGTTGGTGTTTGTCTGTATGTCCTACCAGAAATTCTGTGGCATGGACACTCCCCAGCTTCAGGCAAAAGCCAAGTTAATTTTATTTTCCTTTGTTTATATGGGTCCTATGAGATACTTCTTCCCTCTAAGACTCTGAAGTCAAAGACCTTGCTTTTGAAATAATACTTACTCGACTCATAAAGTCTTCCTTTAAATTTTTCTTCTCTCAGACTTATTTCCAACAATAGGATTGCAGCAATATGTCTTTGTGTCCTTGTATTGGATCCTGTCCTTCTGTTAAGGGGTACCTATGAGCAGAAGCTAATTAAATCTACCACCCATTTGGGATTACTTTTTTTTTTTTATGACATTTGATTACTGGTCCAGTAATTAACATTTCTCAGGACTGTCATTTCAAGTAAGTGAGAAGAAATCACAACAATGTCTAAAATGTTTTCCCTTTCTGGATTGTCAATTTTATTGAGCTGGAGTGAGCGCTTAGCACATCCAAATCTTCATCTGTTTGTTCTTGCAGACTTGCCTCTGTAACTGTGGTGTAGTTACAAAGGAGAGACTCTGTGGCTGCTCCCTTTTGATATGCCCAGGAGCACATACCTCATGCCTCAAACCGCTTAAGGAAAGGGAGGAGTTGTTGGTGCTTTAAGAGCCCAAGCTGCAAGCAGCTTCGGCCTTGGGCAATTAAGCCCTGATTTTGAGTGAGAAAATACAAGAGAACATGATTTGTGAGAAAGTACATGATTTGCAAGAAAAACAAGATAAGAAAACTTCTTATTTTAACTAGCCAGAAGTAAAAAGAATGCCTCCTGAACAGGTGGATTTATCCAATCAAGCATTGTAACCAGGCGTGTGAACAGTAGCTTTTAGCCAATGCAGAGTTGTTTATATGTGTGTGTGTGTGTGTGTTAGCAGCTTAAGAGTATGTAAGTGATCATATAACCAATAATAAAGGTCTCCAGTAGAATTCACATTGAATCGTGTGAGGAGTCCATGAATATCCCTCTCAGCAGGGAGTGCAGAATCTTTTCAGTTTTCCTGCTAAACCCAGCACATTTTGCTTGTCCTGTGATACACATAATGTTATATTTGATGCATATAATGTGTTTTATGCCTGAATTTAAGACTGCCTCTGCTGAGTCAGAGCAAAAGTGTCTCGCCAAATGTCACAGAGTTGCCAGTAATGGGTGGCTTAGAGAAGACTATTGCAACAGGACAAGCACCTGCTGATACTTCCTCAGCGCAACTCTTGACTCTCCAGCAGTTCATACTTCAAGGACTGTTGGGTTGTCATGGTGTTTAGCAGCCATCAATACAGTTATCTTTTGGGAATCTATCCTTTTGAACCCATATGCGCTTTCAGCATCCATATTATCCTGCAGCAAAAAGTTCCATCATTTATTTTCAAGTTTTGTGAGGAACTGCTTTCCTGTGTTTGCTTTGAATTTTCTTATCTTATAGATTTAATGCCTACTAGTTAATGGTATTCAGACCACACGTTTGTTCCCTATTTGTTGTCTTCCTGGACCAAATGATTTTGTAGACTTCAGTCATATCCTCATCTCTCATTTTTCTCTTTTCCAGCCCTGAAGATTCCTATTCTTTGTTTTCTCTTACAATGTAACTTGTTCCATACCTCTCTGAATTTAGACTGGGGATAATAGGGCCACAGTAGCTCATCATAGAATCATAGAATGGAGCTCTTGTTTCTTTTACTGTCCTTTCAAAGAAGAGAAGTGCCATTTTTAATGAAATACTGTTTCATTAATTGCAATATGTTATTGGCCTGGAAAGAATCATCCTCGCTACTAAGGATGCGTAATGTCTCACCCTGATCAGGCATTTACCTCTGGTTCATTTTTGCGATGCCGGCATATCTGATGAGCATCTAACCAATGTGTCATCCTGACTTTTCAGCTGGTTGTAAGAAGGGATCTTGTGTATGAGATGTCAGCGTTTCTAAAGTCATCCGGCCAGCTGCCCTGATGGGGGGTGGTGCGGGGAGCCGAGTGGCCTGGGAGTGCCGGGCTCTGCCATTCCCGGGCAATTCATGCAGCTGGACTGCCAGAGACAAGGCACCACGGGTGCTCTGGCAGCCCTTGGGCTGGAGTCTAACATAGTTTTGTCACCACAGCAAGCCATGAAAATGGCAGTTGTGAAATGACAGGAATTGCAATCGTTTCAGTCAGCAGCTGCTGAGGATACTGGGAAGGCATATTTTGTTTTGGGAACATCATGTTTGGGTTTCCAAAACAAAATTTTGAAGGATTTCTGTTCCATAAAAACTCTAAATGTTGGCTTACCTCCTGATTCAAGTTGTTTTTTTTTTTTCCCTTGAAAACACAAAAAACATGTAATAAAAATTCCAATTTCCAGCCAGCTCTACTTATGCTTTGTTTGGAAGATTATTTCTCCTTTTTTCTACATGTTAGTAAGAAACTTTATGACATCTATGCTTTTTGCATTTTTATTTTTCTCATCACTGAAATGACTGTTAGTGTCCCTGTGTGCTGCTTAAATTTTCTTTTGCCTAATTTTGTTTCATTACTTCATTGCACAGCCTTCAAATAACCTAGCTGCTTTTTTGTTTACACCCTTGACATCTACAAATGATGATGCTTTTCAGTCGTTCTGTAGCTAAGCTATACCTATTTATCTCGTAGTTTTCTGATTACAGAGTAAATAAGCAGCTATGGAAAATACACATTCTCTAATGTATATTATTAGAAGCAGATGGTGCAATCTGTTCATCGGTGGAATTCAGTTTCTAAAACTGATTTAATCTGGTTTGCAACAGATACCACTCTGGTACCGTCTGTCATGGAACATGTGCAAAGGGAGAAGTCTGTTTCAGGTTGTTTGTATTTCATTGCAGTAAGGTGTTTATTTCATGTGTCAGCCTGTGTATCACCTACTAGAACACCTATTGTAAAGGCATGCTGTTTAAATCCACTCAACTTTGTAATTTGGTATTTTCATATATTATTATTTTTCTTTACTCTTTTTTTTTATGTAAAGCTGTGTACTGCTGGTCCCTTTTGCAAACCTACTTTTCATGCAGCCACTAATAGAATTTGCACTCAAGAAGAAAGATGGCAAATTATTTTCTTCATTTGTGAAGTGGGGAGGAATTTCAAATTAATTATACCACCGTTTTATTACCTAAATTGGCATTTTTCCCATTGTGAAAAAGCAGTTTCCTCTTTTATTCAGAGTGGGAGATTTTTCCAATATTATCAAGACCAAAAAAGCTGTTTGTGTTCTGTTTCTGCTAAGCCAAATGCAGAAGAGAATAGAATGTGTAGTATCTGTTTCCTTCGGCTCAGACAGATCTGTAATCTCTAAAGCAGAAACTGCTTAGGCTGAAATGATGAATTGCCACAGAAGTCTTCAGTCTGTGTAGCTGAAAAAACATACTAGCAGAAACAGCTTTTTTCTCCCCACTTGCCACAGTTTGCAGCTCTAGATACAGAAGTTGCAAGCAAGCAATAAAGATGGGAAAGTGATAGGTAGTTTATATTCCATTTCCTTCTGCACTGGAGGATGTGGGAATCCTCTAAAATCTTGTGGAATTAATAAAATTAAGGGTTGTGATGGAGTAGAGCAAGTAGTCCAGATAATATTGCAGAAATACCATAATACAAAAGCATCCATTTGGAAGAAACCTGTTAAGCATCTTACCTTTCTGAGTAATTACATGACTGTTCTTTGCATTTTGAGAATTAAATATTTGCTACAGCAGATTCTTTTAAGTGATTTTGTTTCCCAGTTCTTTTCTCTCGAGTGTCCTCAGCTCCTCTGGACTTAAGGCTAGAATTTAAAAATCGATCTCCCACGCAATTTAAACTCTGTCCACCAGCTCCAAAGCAGTCAGATATCACGACTTTCACAAAACATAGTTTGTTTGCCAGTTGCCCTAGAGGTGCTTATAAATTTATTTCTGTACAAAGCTAGTAATTAATACATGACAAAAATTAACATGCATACTTCACAGTGATAGTATTGTCTAAAAAGAAAGAAACGTAATAGGAGACATATGAGTAGGGAAAATAAAAACTGCCTTTTTGTAAAGTTAAGTATAGGTGATATACTGTGATTGTTCCTAAAAATATACCATGTATGCCACTGAAGAGAGGACAGATACCCAGCAGTTCACATTGTTCTCAGCTGACCTATATTTACTGCTTGCTGCATATCCTCTGCAGACATCAGTATGGGTATTGTTTAGTATTGAGTACTTCTCACATCGGGGTTAAACTTTTTTTTTTTTTTAAATTTACAGCTCTCAAAATCTCTAATCCCAAGGTAACTTTTTATAAAGTTACAAATTTGTTAGTATTTCTAAGTGTGGTGGGTTGACCTTGGCTGGCTGCTCGATGCCCACCCAGCTGCTCTTTCACTCCTTCTACTCAGAAGGGCAGAAGGAGAAAACAAGGGGAAAAACTCATGGGTGGAGATAAAGGCAGTTTAATGAAAGAAAGCAAAGGTTGTGTGAGGAAGCAAAGCAAAGCAAACACAAAGGAGATTTATTCTCTACTTCCCATCAGCAGGCAATGTGTTCCCCAGACACTTTGTGGGAAGCAGAGCCCCAGTACCCATACCGGCTGCTTCAGAAGACAAACACCTTAATAACGAATGCCCACCTTCTCCTCCCTTCTCTTAACTTGTATTGCTGAGCACGACACTGGATGGCATGAGATATCCCCGTGATCAGCTGGGGTCAGCTGTCCTGGCTGTGTCCCCTCCCAACCTCCTGCCCACCCTCAGCCTACCAGCCTTTGGGTAGGGGTGCTGGAGGGACAGACAGCCTCAGTGCTGTGGGG
>NW_010308458.1:0-49411 GCF_000700745.2 Antrostomus carolinensis
CCTCGACCTGCTGGCCACGTTCTTTTTAATGTGGCCCAGGACACTGTTGGCCTTCTTGGCCACAAGGATACACTGCTGACTCACGGCCAGCCTGCTGTCCACCAGCACTCCCAGGTCCTTTTCCACAGAGCTCCTCTCCAGCACGTCAGCCCCTAACCTGTACTGGTGCATGCGGTTATTCCTCCCAGGTGAAGGACTCTACATCTGCTCTTGTTGAACCTCGTCAGGTTCCTTTCCGTCCAGGTCTCGCTGGATGGCAGCACAGCCTTCTGGAGGGTCAGCCACTCCTTCCGACTTCATGTCATCAACAAACTTGCTGAGGGTGGACTCTATCCCTAGGTCCAGGTTATAAGAATAATAAGAATTATTATCTTATTTTCAAATGGTGGTCATAATTTTATTGTATTTTCAAGTTCATAGTCTACATCTCAAATAATGCATGCCTTTTGAAGTATGAATGCTTGGAAGTAAGACTTAAAGTAACTTGCATGAAATCAGAGGAGGAACTTGAAGGAACAGTGGGGTAGAGGCAGTTTATTATAAGAGAGGAAGCAGACTGCTGAAAAAGAAGGATTTCTGAGAGTTTACTTTTCAAATACAAATACACTCCATGGTTGCTGAACACAGGTTTTAAGGTGTGTTATGGGGCTTCTTTTCCCAAAGCAAGAGTGACTAGAATGTGCATGTGTATGTTGTGACCACATTGGTAAAAGCATATGTGGAATACGTTGCCATCTTTGCTATAGATTTAGTCTGAGCTAGAGTAGAGTGTTCCCATTTCCATGTTTTTATCAATTTTTTAACACAGAATGAAGTCAGGAGGAAATAGCAACAAAGTGTAATGATGATGAGCTGAAGCTTGAATATGTCTTTAATTACATTGCTTCATAAAATGTGCAGAATGGCCCAAACAAGTATTTGGATTTCTTTTGCAGTAATAAGCAGTTCTTTCTTGAAAAAAGAATTATTCGGCTGAAAACATTAATTGAAATAAAATGTTTCATCTTTTGACATCGTATAAAACTCTCTAGAGAACAGTCCAGTTTGTTTCAGCCCACCGAAGTTGCATGTCCTGTATCATGTGGATTAAATTAACTACTGCCTTGTCCTGTGGAGAGGATGTATGTACCAAGATACCTGATGTATGTACTTGCAATACAATTTTATTCTATTTTCCCAAAATTGTATGCTGCAGAATGTATTGTAACCTTCATCTGAAATGCCATTCCTCTGCATTATTTCTCTAGGACATGGATGATTTTTTGAAAACTACTGTCGAGGTTCCTTAATCTAATATTCTCCTTAATTCTTTCCATCTCGTTTGCACTTAGTCCTACATCTTCCATCTGACTCTGACATGCTTTCATTCATTCTTTGCCCTCCCATTTACCCCAGTTCTCTATCCCTTCCTTTGAAAGCAGCTCAGGACCAGAACTCCATGGTGTCTCATCCCGTGCCATGAGGATTTTTTTTCATGTGCCCTGTGCAGTGGGTACTGAGGTTTGCAAAGTGCCTGCCTGCAAGGCTGCACAACCAGGTGGTTTAGATGTAACTTCATACTAGGTTTTATGAGTGTTTTTTAATGGAAGAGCAAGAGAATGGTGATTTACTGGGGGAATCACCAAATTTACAATAAACCATGTTTATTTTTTACAGTTATGCTTGGTTAGCTCAGATAGTGCTGCATTTGATAGCTTAAATATATACTGTCTGTAGAAAAGCAAGCCTCCAGTATAGTTTTGTTAGTAGACTCCTGTTGATAATTGACACTCTGTATGTTTAAACACATTCAACTACATCTTGACTGTGGAAATCTTCTTAATAATAAGAGGCAGAAGAAACTAGACTAGTCTGTAGGCTTGTAGGACATTTACCTGTTGTGTTTAAACCTTTGGATGTTAATTCATAACAAGAACACTATATGGTATAACCATGCAATATGGCATAAGCTCTCCTAGACTTACCCTTCTTAGGAGTCTGTGCTATTTACTGTGGAGGTATACAAGGTAGAGACTTGTTTGTACTCAATGTTTGTAGTCAGAAATTACCAGGAATTGTGTCTGTCTCTCTCTCTCTCTCATATGTATTCTCTTCTCAGCTACAGTTCTTGGAGATGAAAGTAAATTGGATCCAGCCTGCAGTTTTGTTGGGTTGCCCTTCCACAGAGCAAGTGACTTCACTTAGATTCCTAAAGCGTGCGCTTTCTGTGGGATCATGCAGTTCGTTTCTTCACTGAAGTAGATGATCTGCCAGTAGAAAGATACGTGGCTAGAAATGGGGTTTGTCTACCAAGCAATCAGAAAAAAAGTTTGGATGTTTGTCTTCAATTGCTTTTTCATTAAAATCGAGGAGTAAACACTCCTTGAGGATACTCTACCATGAGAATAGCAGAGTGCATTTGAAGCTTTCTGGAAAGTACAGATCATAGCACCTTACCCCTCTGCTGGCAACAGATGTTTTGATGTACACTTCGTAAGAGTGCTGAGCACTAATGCAGGTTTGTGAGAATAAAATAGTCACTTGACTATTTTCTGGTATGGGCTCCTTAATGGCAGTCTTTACCAAAACAATTTTTGAAGGTGGTTTTGTGTAGTTTAGCCTTGCTATCAGCTCCTGTAGAACCCAAAAGAGAAGACTATTCTGAAGGAAGCTTTCTGGTATGTTACAAGTTGGCATTCACATCCTGGGCTTTGGGGAGCGAGTTGAGTGTTCCAGTACTCTCCATTTGGCCTGTGGTGTGCAAGAGTCTGTGAAAGTACCATCTCATTTATTAAGGTGTCCCCTGATAGTTGTTCTACTAACAGTTGACTGGTGACTCCTGAAGAAGCTGAGATTTTGCAAGCTAAACCTGTAGAACACCAGTAAGAGAACCAGTCGGTGTGTTGAGATACATGGGTGTAGTGGGATTAACTCTGTGAATTACAGTTTCTGTGGATGTGGAATCTGTCATAGAAGATATAAATTGGCTGGCGTGTAAGAGCTGCCAATGGAAAATGGAAAAGCAGACACTAAGATGGTACTGTAGAGCCTGGAAGGAAGAACTTGTGTCTATAGCCGTGATAAGACACCAATACTGTCAGTGACTCAATTATTTGATAGATGCAGTGTTCCAGTGTTTGTCATTTTTGTATCAGATTCTTTAAACTGCAGTCTCTAAATCCTTTTATTTAAATTTTTGCAAGTCTTTGTGTTTTGCTTAGAACTGCAAAGAAGACAGCATTTTTTCTACAGAAAATGTAGTTTGAGATGATGTTATGCCATTCACAGATAAATGAATTTCTAATAACAGGACATATATATGGGTAGAGATCAGTGGATAAAAAGAATGAGTAAGTTTCTCTGAAACATTGGTGTTCTGATCCGTGGTTTTTTTTGTGGGTTACAGTTCAAATACCAAGTACAGAAACCTGATGTCTTTGCAAACTGTGGGTTGAAAGCTGCATGAAAATGCTGAGAACTTAAACAAACGAGCTTGCTGCTTTGTACATCGTACGCAGGTGCTGGTGCTCCACTGCATCCTGGAGTGAAGGGCAGGAATTGTTGTAGCTGTCATTGCGTGGATGTCCAGTGAAGGACTGGGTAATGCAGGATAAGTAGACAGAGTGAGAACGACCATCTTGTCTTTGTCTCATCTGCAAGTGATCCCCTTTTGTAAGTGATTTTACTTGGAACAAGCACCTAAGCAGATGGTTAGAGTAAGCTCCCTTCCTCTCTCCAGCAATTCTGCATCAGTAATGGTGTGGCTAGCTTTAGTGGACCTTTTTGGTTTAATGCATGGCTTAAGTTTTAAATCATCCATTGTTGGGAATTAATGGTCATTGTCAGCTATCATTAGTGAGAGGATGAAAACTTGGTAGCTGTTTTGTATGTTACAAGAATCTCATACAGTAAGATTGAAAGAATGAATTTATGGGGTGTAATTTAACAATGTATGGCTATTTTTAGTTTTTATTTTGCCTTTTATCCTGAATTGGTTTATAAAGCCATGTTTTAGAGTATACTGAATTGCATTGCCTTATCAAGATCCAGTAAACTCTAGGGTGGGTTGCGGTAACCCAATGATAACTATTACCATGCACAGTAGGAAGAACGTTTGTGCAAAGGGATAATATGGCAAACTCCTTTATTCCTGAAGAATTAAATGGCATATAAGATCTCTGTACAGTTGACAGGATATTAGAATTTTTAGATCTTCATATACAATATCCTAAACAATTGTCTGGATAGTAATATGTTTCTGTTTGAAATAAGAAAGACTGTGATAAACTTCCCAGGACTACAGTTTATTTTGTAGAATATATCTAAAGGAACAGAAGAGCAATTATGGGCTATGTATCTGTTGTAGCAGCGGAGCTCAGTGGAGTCCCTAGCATGTCTTCGATAGAATTGTTCTGTCCGTTTCATCTTTTACATACAACTAAGAGGAAATCTACTGAGCTTTATAGTCGTATTAGAATTTAAAGTCCCCCCTCTTACTTTTGCTCCTTCTGCTTTTTAATGAAAACTTTGTGTCTACCAGGTGTACTGTAAAATCTTTAGAAAATCTTTGACAAAACCTGAACTTTAGGTAGCAGACTTTAGTTTTTTACTTATTTGTGTATAGTGATGTAAAAACAAAACAAAAACAACAAAAAAACCCCAAAGAGAACCCCCCAAAACCCACCAAACAAACAAAACAACCCAAGCAAAAAAAAAACCCCAACCAACGAAACAAAACAAAAAACACCAAGCAGGAAGAGGAAAAAAAAAACCCAAGCAAACAGACAAACAAAAAACCCCCCACCACCCAACAAATAACAAAACCTTGCATTTGTGGTTCCTCTAAATGATCTCTCAGGAAGTTAGACGTCTGTGATCAGAGTAGTTACTCTGGAGTAGAATCCTGTAGCTGTCTTGATAAAGGACGCCTTTTGCATTGGCAGCTAGGGGCAGTAGGACAATGTAGATTGAGACTGAGGACTGATGTGTTTGAATTCCCCCTTCTTGACTGAAGATTTGAAATATTGAGATCTGTATTTCTTTACCATGCAAATTGTGATATTCCAATCGCACATTTGCAGAATAAAGGAGCAATTCTGTGTCTTAAAATTGCTGCTTTTCTTCTCAGCCATCTATTAAAGTGCTCAGGGTTTCCTAATGGTTTCAGTTTTTTTAAAGGATTTACCTTCATGGTACCAGAGTTAAATTGCTTAACTTTCAATTATTTTATCAGTGGCTGATGAAGGTTTTAGGAAATAGAAAAGCTGTGTTTATTTTAAAAGTTGGTTTTAAGTGTGTTTTCTTCTAGATATCCAATTCTTTTTCATGTTTTACCTTACGTGCTTCCCCGTGCTGAAAGTTATTTTTGTCAAAATGATCAAATAGTCATTCCTAGAAATAAAAGAAACTTTAACCTTAAAATGGTCACAGTATCATATTTTATGTCAAGTAAATATTTATTGTATGCTGGAAAAAAATGTACTTTCGTGCTTGCTCTCTTCCACATTTGGTTTCAAATGTTCTTTTTTACTCGAACAAACAGCTTTTTTAGGTTTTAGAGCAATACGGTTTTGTCATGCAAAGGAATTGCTTTCAAATTGCCACTGAGTAGTTACAGTTAAGATTTACATACAAGTCTTTGAAGTCTCTAAAGCATAGTAAGGCTAGAACAGTCGATTCTTCTGGTACTTTTTTTTTTAATAATACTAGGATTATCGAACTGGGATATCCCAGTTCTTGAATGAGATATATGTCTATACAGTTATAACAAGCAATGTATTTTTAATGTTAAAAGGCTTCTGTTTTATTAAGTACACTCCTGACTTGATGAGAGCAGTCAAATCTTAAATAATACTTAGCAAAATGAAGAGAATACAGTTTTAGAAATGTAAGTTACTGAGAATGGTTACGTTTTCATGGAGAAAATGGAGTGCACTTTTGGGAGGTCTCCCTAGTTTCTGGATTAACATTCTGATAATCTGTTACAGGGTCAAACCAAGCGCCATGGTTGGTTTGATTTCTGTTGTGAATAAATCACAGATTTAAGGTTAGTTAATGATGTTTTTTCTGATTAAAATGCATTTGAAAGACTTAATTTTTTCAGAGGCAACTTAAAAAAAAAAAAAAAAAAAAAGAGGTGAGGAAATGGAATCTTACTGCAATATATGTTGCTCTCCCCTTCTTGGAGTTTCTCCATCCCATTTCTTCCCTGTCCCCTACTTGCATAAACAGCAAATTATCTTAGTTCCATCTGGCCTTATTCTCATTTTAGTATTTCTGATCTTTGTAATTTTTTTCTGATTCATGTTTTTTGGGGTGCTGATAACTGACAAAGGTACAGTCAAGATGACACTTCTCTGCCTTTTTCCAAAAGTGACACCAGGATTTGGGGAAGGAGAAGGGATTGGGACTTGCCATCCTTGGAATAGTTTGAGTTATCCTGATGAGCTGAGGGTCCGAGATGGAGCTCTTTATACTGAGGATCAGATTCTTGATAATACTGATCCATTGTCCTGTGATTAACTAAAGTAGACATCTTTCAGTCCTTTCATTACCAACATGATTTCGGAGGCAGTAGGATCAAGACAAGGATATGAAATGATGTGTATTTTCTCATGGTCATTAGTTTACTTTATTGGTCACATCCATGTTCAGCATTGCTTAGAGTTCCCCTCGACTACAAACGGGCAACTGCAGATCATGCCAGTGTATGAGCATCAGAGAGTGTGTTGTCTTTTAGAGGTTGTTTTGGTATGTTCCTGCTTGTCTGTGTTATCTCTGAAAATATAAAATTAAGCCATTGAAACTTTCTCCTTGTTTTTTACTCTTTGGGATTTTATTTCTTTTAAAAAAAGCCCTTGTTATTTGCCTATTGTATTTCAAGTGAGATATCTTGAAAAGAACCTGATATAGATGGGAGTGGTGAAGAAGGCAATTCTGAGTTCCTCACTTATCTCTTATCCATGAATCCTCCAGTTGGTTTAATATTCACTCTGATCATGTTTTTTTGCAGCAGCAGATAATGGAGGGACTGCATCTGGTGCCACATCAGGAATTCCTTCCAGCAATCCTGCTGGGAGTTCAAAGTCAGCAGCAAGGAACCTGGGCTCCTCAGCTGGAGAGAAGGAGGAAGGAAAGAAGGTCAGACGGCAGTGGGAATCGTGGAGCACAGAGGACAAAAATACTTTCTTCGAGGGACTGTATGAGGTACATGTAGAAGAGAGTAACAAGTTGTGGCTTAGATGGCTTCATTTAGTATCTGGATATTTCTAAAGAGGGTTGATCCAGTTGAGATTTGCTGGAGCGAAAGGCGTAAGTACACATGTGCATTTGTTTGCCTATGCATATGTGTCTATACAGTAGGCTATAAAACAGCTGTCAATCAAAACCCCAGTTCAAAAGTGTCAAGCTTTTATTTTGTTTTGAAATACGCAGGAAATATTTGTGAGTTTTATTCATGAATGTTCATAATAGTTTAGATTATTTTTCAATGATGGTTCTGTTTCAAATGAGAAATAAATAAATAATGAATAATTATTCCCCAGTCTCAGTATTCAAAAGCAACACACTTATGCTGTAATATTAGCAAACAAGAAAATATGTTCTATTCTAATAAGAATTGTAGGCACTGTGTTTAGTCTTTGACCATGAAAAGGTTTGAGCCAGTTCAGTACTGGGGCTGAGAGACAAAGAAAAGTTAGATCGTCTTATCTTTCATCTCATACAATGTATACGATGTATTCCTGGTTGTCCTGTTCCTATGATTATTTTAAGAGCACTTAAGTTATGAAAATACATACTAAAGGTGAAAACAAAAGAAATGATGGTGAGTTTTTTTGCGTATCTGCATCTTCTTAAAAACACTTTTTTTAGTGGTAGGCATGATTCATGTGTGGACAAAATGAACGCTTAAACACTCTTTTATTTCTTTAACTCCCCTGACTTGCAGTAATATTCCTGGGAATCATGTAATTTTTAAGTCCTTTCCTCACTCAAAGAAAACTTGTTTGTTTTTGAGTGCAGAGGAAAAGTTGAAAAATTTGATCTAAGATGGATTTGGGACTCAGGTTGTTTGGTCCCTGACTTCTATTCATTTTGTGACAATACCTTTCAAAAGAGGTTTTCACACTCTATATTTAAATCAGCTCCAGCCTTTTTTGAGTACTAAGAAATTCTGTGATAGCAGGAGTTCAGTGATAATGTATATAAAATTAAATTTTCCTCTTTCAAACTCCAAGGATTTTATAGGAATTGGCTAGCTCTAAAGGGACACTTAGGTGTCTCATTTTTATTTTTACCCTGAGAATAAACTTCTGAATGGCATGCAGTGTACAAATGTGTTTTCTGTAAGAAGGTTTTTTGGTTTTGTTTTTTTAAGTATAATACTTCCTTTATTTATTTGAAACACAAATTTTCTACTCCTAATAACTGGAACATGAAATTTAATGTAAATAAAAGTGAAGCTGTCAAATATAATAGGCTTTTCACTCATCCGAGTCAGAAATTGAGGTAGGAGGGAGAGAGGGAAAAGCGCGGAGGCAAGTAAAGAAAGCTAAGGGAGAAGGATGGTATTTTCGGTTCTGCTGTTTAGCATGTTTATGAGTAAAATCGATGAGGTTGATGGGGGTTTTTTTTTTAAGTTTGCTAACAACTTACTTTTTTTTTTTTATTTGAAACAGTTCAAGAAACTGGAAAGTAGTTTATTTGGCATCTATAATACACTTTATATAAAATAAGGTAAACCAGTGTCATTCTTTTGCTGTTGAGTTCTGATACCCAAGAATTTTGACTATTGACACAAAGAACTCCAAAGTCCCTTATGTTGTCTGAGTTGTCTTGTGACAAGATACAAGTTTGATTTTGAGTATTTGGATTTGTTTTATTTATTCTTCAGCATGGGAAGGACTTTGAAGCTATCCAGAACAACATTGCCCTGAAATACAAGAAGAAAGGCAAACCAGCAAGCATGGTGAAGAATAAGGAACAGGTTCGCCATTTCTACTACCGCACCTGGCACAAGATCTCAAAGTACATTGACTTTGATAATGGTTAGTATGCAATGAAATGGGCTTAGTGTAGAGCTCACAGTCTTGTGAACATGTCTTATTTTTGGCGATACCAAGGTTTATGTTTTTTGAAAAATACTGCTCAAAAGCTGTTTTTTGTATCACTGCTTTTACACCAATTCACCACACCATAATAAATGCTGATCCTGCTATTAATACTGGGGAAAAGCCAGGTTCAAGGACATGTTTTTCTGTTCTCAGGCACACAGGTTTGAGGACAGCTCAACCTAAATGTTAGTCAGGCATTATTTCATTGAGCAAATTGACTCTAGCACTGCTTTGCACTTCTTGGGGGAAGATAGAAGTAAATAGTCTCAGACGAGTGTAGATGGTGAAATATTTGCTTACACTTTAAATAAGCCTGCAATCATTGGTTCAGTAACTGAGGATCCCTATTGCCATGTACCTGTCTCCCCATTCTTTTCCCTCCTTTCCCAGCTTGTTGAATGAAACGGAAATTGGGAAGTCATATGAACTGCTAGTGTTGTTTTGTAACAATAGTAGTAATATATGATCATTGATAATTTATTTTTATCAAACGCATACTGTTCAGTAATGGACAGTGAGAGTTCAAGTCAGTTTGCAGGTAGCATGAATCTAAATAGCAAGTTAAAGAAATCTGTTGCAGAGTGAACTGATTTTACTAAAACTCAGTTCTCCTGACTCTTTTAAGGTATGAAGAATGTCTGTTCTCTGGTTAGCTTGCTGATCAAATAAAGGTCTCCGGGGCTTTTCTGTCCTTCTCATGCTATATTCTAACTTGCATAAATCATGGCAGTTTCATGGTGGTTTAATGTTTTGGTCTTTAAACAACTCTCTTTAACATCAGCAAAAATTTGGATAATAAATTCATCTCTTCAGTTTGTGACCGGAGCCTCTCAAGTTGAAAATAACTCATTAATGAGAAATGGATATGACTAGAAAAAAAGCTGAAGGAATGCAAAGATAGTGTACAACATAGTCTCTTTATGAAATTGTTTTGTTTGTTTCTGTGATTAGGTTGTCTAAAGGAGGACTTGCACATCTAAAACACCTGTCCTAAGGTGTATTGTTTGGTTCCTTTTTCAAAACCAGACAGCATTTTAAGATGAAGCAAGCCCATTAGTATTTTATTTAAGAAAAAATGTTACAGCAAACACAGTATGGAAGAACTTAAAAAAAAAAAAAGTCATGGAGGAACTTCATCTGTTTTCTGGATACTGCACAGTTCTGTATCTATAAGGTCTGAAAACACATTAGCTAAAGGAATTTAAGAATTAGTGCAATAGTTTTATTAGTTTTAGTATTGGTAGAAATATGTGTGCCTGCATTTTGATATTAAATGAGTCTGCAAGTCAGAGGTAACTGAAGTATTGATGAATAGACAAGAATAAATATTTTCATCTGATTTGTAAGCCACAAGATTGTCTTTCCTTTCTGTCATAGATATTTAGATCTACTAGCAATAATAATGTCCAGATCATATGTGTTGATGAGAAAGGAGGAAAAAAAAAAAACCAACTTGTAAAGTTGAATAAAATGTGTGCAATTCTTCATATAAAAATTTAGAATCTGGAGTTTGTATTAAATCTCTAAGGTGTGTTCATGTGCACAGAAAACGTCTGTCTTCTGGAAATTTCAGACCTACTTCTTAATTTTCATGTAAGAAAGAGTTCTATATGCCTTTTCGTGGGAGCATCTGGACTTTTCCTTTACAAACTGTAAACAATTAAGTGATACTGGAGTTAGCTTTATTTTGCATATTGAACTGTTGCATATTTGTTTAAATTCTATGGGAATTGCTTTGTTTTTTCTGTGATCTAAAAAATGCTGCATTTCCCGGATAAGTCCCCAAAAGGAAATTGGTGAGCCTGTCTCATTGTAGTGTTTCTTGAAACACAACTTAGTCTTACCTTCAGTGTGATCTGTCTCATCACTGAAAATAAAAATAATCTAATTTTCAGTGTTGAAATGAGTATCTGCAGTGTGTGAGTATGTATGTGTGTGAGTATCCGTAGTTTGCATCTCACTTGCACCTTTTCTGCTTTTCAGTGTTTTCTCAAGGACTGAAAAAATCCTCCCTGGAGCTTTATGGCTTAATCTGCTATGGGGAACTAAGGAAAAAGATTGGGGGATGTGAGTATGAATGACTTAAAATTATCTTTATACAGTAGAATCAGAAGTGTCTGCCCTTGAAGTTGGCAACGTCTAGTAGAGTTTCACTTTTGAGTTATTCAGAGTTTGTGTTCATTGTACTCTATTGCAGTAATCTGTAGCATCATGTTTTCATTGAATGTATTTTTAAAGACCTCTTTAGGCACCTTTTTCTTTGACAGATTTCTTTAGCTTTTGCTGTCTGTGGAATGCAGTGCATGTAGTTTCCACAGATGACAAGTAAATAGATACACAGCTTAGACTATCTGTTTATTATTCTTGAGAACTAAACAATTAAGTATGTAAATCGTATCATCGGAACCTGCAGTTATTTCTGTCTATGCAATCAAAATCTGGGATGTCTTTCTGTAAGTCAGTCTCTTTAGTTATTGATCCCTGAAGATGAAAAAGCATTACAAATCATAATCAGAAATAACAGCTGTATAACCAGTGGCTAACCAAGATGCATTCTGACCTTGTCAATCCTGTTGGCTGGTTTTGTTGGTAAGGATGAGTGGAGATGGATGAGTATATATGCCATACCGGTGCTGACCCATTTTCTGGAAGTTGATTAGTAGTTGCATTAGCAAGATATCTGAGTTTGGGCTTAGTACCATGCTCACAGAATCATAGAATGATTTGGATTGGAAGGGACCTTTCAAGGCTATGTAGTCCAACCCCCCTGCAGTAAGCAGGGTTTCTCAGAGCCCTGTCCAGCCTGACCTTGAATGTTTCCAGGGATGGGGCTTCTACCACCTCTCTGGGCAACTTGTTCCAGTGTCTCACTGCTCTCATAATAAAAAAAAATTCTTCCTTATATCTAGTTTGAATCTCCCCTCTTTTAGTTTGAAACTATTACCCCTTGTCCTGTCACTAAGGCCCTGCTAAGAAGTCTCTCTCCATTTTTCTTATAAGCCCCCTTTAAGTATTGAAAGGCTGCAGTGAGGTCTCCCTGGAACCTTCTTGTCTCTGAGCTGAACAGCCCCAACTCTCTCAGCCTTTCCTCATAGGAGAGGTACTCCAGCCCCCTGATCGCCTACGTGGCCTCCTCTGGACCTGCTCCAACAGGTCCATGTCTTTCTTGTGCTGTGGACCCCAGCACTGGAGGCAGCACTGCAGGTGGAGTCTCAGGAGAGCGGAGCAGAGGGGCAGAATCCCCTCCCTTGACCTGCTGCCCACGCTGCTCTGTGTGCAGCCCAGGGTATGGTTCACATGGTCTTTATGGCTTCCAGACTAGAGAAAGCTCTGATGTGGCTGGCCTGGGGAATGAGCAGAGGAACATGCGCTGTATGCAATAGTCCATGCACATGTGCCTTCTTATCTGTGTATTTTTTTCATTTGTCCCCAAGCTTGTCACCAAGAGTTGGTGTTATATCGTAGTGCATCTTCTGTGTGTTTTCTTTAATTTGTGAGACATGGAAAATCATCAAAATACTTTCACTTCTTTGTAAAGTCATACTAGTTGCAAAGTGAAAAAGACAAGAAAGCTTTAATGAGTGGACATTTACAATTCCTAATAGAAATGTGGTATTTTGGAAAATTTTTTTTCTGCTATACTATTTCCTCACCTCGAATTTTTATTCTAATGTATCATGAACAACATTGTTGTGAATGTTCATACTAACTTTATTCCATTTCTTCAAAGATCTCCATTGTGTTAATTCATCTTGGAGAAGCAATTTTGAACTGTTTCATGACAAAGAAGGTGCAGAGGCAAGGCAGACTGCATTGTCATTAGAAATCAGTATTAGCATTTCTTCCTATATCCACATCCTGTCTTAAATGCATCAACAGACCCTCCTTGCTATGACTGGGAGTAAGGTTTCACACAGTCACCATGGCAATGCATGCATACTCTGTGCTTCTGTCTTTTTATAACTTTGGTACTTGGTTACATGTTTTAACCACTGTCACTTGGAAAATTCTAGTCTCCAAGACCAAATGGGATTAACAAGGCTCTACACTCAATTTATGAGAGGTTTATGGTGAAAGTAGTTTCTCTCTTTTTTTTTTTTTTTTCTCTCTTTTGGTTTTCCCCCAGTCCTGTATTCCCAGAAACTGAGATGACTTATGTAGAGGTATTGAGACACAAAAGTATGTCAGGAGTCCTTTCAGCATTGCCAGAGTGAGGTTAATTGTTCAGTAAATAGATCTGGGCCTAACTATCATAGGGAATATAAATCAAGTTACCATAATGTCCATTTAAAAACGTGCTGCATAATGTGTAGAAGGAAAGTGTAGGTTAGATGTACATTTTATTGTTTTTATTTACTTATTTTATTGCATTCACCACTGTGAGGGCTTGATGCTCTTTCGTTGTGCTGTGTGCTGCCTTAGCAACAGAGATTGAGCAGGAAGATGAGGAAGCTTTTCTTTTTAATAGTGCAGTGTCAGATTAATGCCCAGCAACCCCAGATGACTGTAGCACCTAAACTAGTGTCGTTTAATTCATGAGTAAAATGTAGTTTTCATGGCAGGGATCGTTTAAAGCTTGTACGTTATGAAAAATAGAAACTTTTCAGAAAGGGTATGTTATAGCACATTTATGTGCATGAATCCTATGTGAGAATAAAATATAATAGCTTTGAAAACCAAATGGGACACAAAAAAAGGTCATAACTACATGACTTTAAATTCTAACTCAGTGTTTTATCCCATTTCTTGTAAAGGTATGGATGACAAGAATGCAGCTAAACTGAATGAGCTTATTCAAGCCGGGTAAGTAAGAACTTATTCCTGAAGTTCTTAAAACCAGGTTGTTCAGCAGCTTGATTGTTGAATTGCTCATCCAGAGTCTAGGGGGCACTTCTTACCTTTTTAGAGCTGCAGTTTGACTTTTTCTGTTCTTAATTTGTCTCATACAGGTTTTTTTCCTCCTTTTCTGTGAAGCCATTAATTGTTATTAGTAAGAAATGATGGGTGAAATTTAAGAAGGTAATGAGAATTCTTTACAGAGGTTAGAGCATTATGTTGATTCACTATAGGGAATATATTTCATCTCAAAACAATTCTGCCAACAGTGCTCACGAGTCCTGACTTTCACACCTGTAGGCTTCAGACCTCCAGCTGGTTCTGCATCTACTTGACTTGAAGAACAAGTATTCTCTTTCACTTCAATAAATAATTATGGCATTTGGGGGTTCAGCCTTGGCAGTGTGCTTTTAGAATACAGAAAGGGTTAGAAGTTGCTGCTCTATTAGAAATGAGGGAATACGTGGTACATTTGTATGTAAAATTTTCTGAAGTAGCCCTGCTTTTAGAATTTCTGTACTCTACAGTAAAATCTCTTTCAAAGGATATTATTATAAGGAGTGTGGTCGTTAAACTTTGTTTCAAATTGTAGTTACTCAGCAGGCATTGGTTTGTCCTAATCATGTTTTTAACAGCAGTATTAAAATACTATTATTTTCTGTCTGTTACAGATCCCTTTTTACTTTTGGCATTTGTGCTTTCAGATTGCTTCATTGTAGCAGACAAATAATTAATAAAGTAAACTTCACTGTAAACAGGTGGAAGAGTTTGTCCACTCAGCAGCTGCTGCCTTTTTGACTTCACCTTACATAAAATGGATACTTCTTATTGTGCCTTTCTATTAATTCCAAATGAGTTCCCTACAGTTTATTAACCTTATCTCCTGGGAGATGCACTTTTGTACAGTGTGCTGTTGTGTTGCAGGACTTGAATGTGATTATTTTTGAAATCCGTTGTTCATTCTTTTGTTAAATGTGAACTTTGAAATGAGAAGAAAAATTGCCATTTGGTTTGGGTTTTGTACAATCAAGAAAATCTTAGCAGTAAGTTTTTTCATATAGTGAAATGACTTAAAGCAAATTACTACTTTAAATTGGAATTATCAGTTAAAATGGGCCTGGTTTGTGCCTTTTTTCCCTAGTGTCCTGAATATCTCCAGACTTCAGGGTATACACAGTCATTTTGGTGTCTGTGTTGTACTGGAGAGCCTTTCTAATACTGTGTGTCATCCAAATAGACTAAACCAGAATAAATGGGACTGATGACTTTTAGCAAGCTGTAACACCAGTCTAGCACTTTGCATGATTAAGGCCTTAGTTCTTCTAATTAATTGTTATTGAGGGCTAATGATTCTATGAAGTCCAGGTGTCTGTTCTGTAAAAGCCGGTCTTGTTACAAACCATTTTGAAAACAGAAGTCTTTGCATTTGAAAATACTAATGCTAATCTTCTGATCAAAAACTAGAGTGTACATAATATTAACATTCTTAGGCAGTTCAGACATAGTTGCTGTTCATAGGCTTTTTGTCGGCCAGAAGGAAGACACATCTTTGCTTCCCTTTTTCTGCTGCATCTTACCCTGTTTGCTGGGTAAACCTTGTCAGTCGAAGAGGAGCAACAATGGGAAACAATGTTCACATTTTCATCTTCATCACCACCCAGATGTCTGCAGCATCTGAATTAATTCCCTGCATGTGCAGGGCAGCCTCATATCTCACACAAGCAACCACATTGCATATATCCCATTAGACTGAACTTTCAGTCTTGCTCAGTGATGTTACAATTCTGTGATCCCCCTCTCTGTTTGTAAGCACTTCTTTTTTTCAGTTCCTAACATGTTTTTTCAAGTGTCATATTCCTTTTGCTCTGAGTGCAGTGTGCTTTGTAAGACTTGTCACTATGGTGAAAATCTCGAGTGGAAGCAAATCCAAAGTGATTAAAAATGGAGAATGTGAACATGCATTATTGTGATGGTCTTCTCCTGAAATAGGTAAACATTAGCCTTGTTTAATGGGAAGAAAGGTCAAGAGAGGCTAAGACTGTGAGGAGCTACCTGGCAATTTATTTGTGGGATGACTCTAGACCCTGGAGTTACACATTCTAATTCAGTGCTTACTTTGCTTATGGTACGCATCAGCTCTGGCTTTCTGTAATAATTACATGGTGTATGGAAAAACAAAAGACTCTGTGAGGTGTTCAGAAGAAAACTGCATTTAAAATCTTCCTAGTTGAGCTTATAACCCAGGTCACAGGTACTAAATAGGGCCCAAAAACTTAATTGACTGGCTTTTTCAAGTAATGGCAAAATCTTTGTGGGAAATATCCTTGTTTGGTAATTGAAGTTAAGGCCATTCACTGCTCTGTGTCCCTGTACTTCAGAATTTTAACAACACGTGAAACTCAGGCTAGACCGTAGCATTTGGTAAGTTGTAGTTGAATGAACTGGGGATCTTTTAGAAAATAGATCAAAATTTAGATATTTATAGATGCAAGGGGAAGATAAGAGTTGTTCTGTCAGCTTCTGGTTGGAGTAGCGGTCTGAGTAGTTTAGCACATTCACGTCAACACCAGCCCACACGAGCAGCTTAAAGAAGTTTTCAGAATCAGTAAGCAGGACAACTACGAGACAAAGCTCCCTGAAAAATTTTAGGGAATCTGAATCACTTTCTGTCCCATCCTTTGTTGCTAGTTTATTACAGCAACCATATGTTACTGGATTGTTTGATTAGCGTATATAACAGGAAACAAAGGTATATTTTCTGGATATCTTTGTAAATCTGTAGGATTTGTGGATGAGCTTAAAAAAAAAAAAAAAAAAAAAAAAAAAAAGGACCAGCAAACCACAACAGACACATAAAGAAATTCTGTAAATATGCAGTAGTTAAAGGACAGTACTATTCAGTGTGAATAGCAGTTCATCCTGAAAAAAATTGAATACAAAACCGATCTTTTTAAGTAAGCAGAATATGCTCTTGGTGTTGAGTTGTACTAGGAGTTCTTAATGTGTATTCAGTAGAATAAATTTTTTAAGATTTCCCATTTTCTGCATTTGAAAATATCCAGCATCTAGGTAAGAGAAGGAAGTAAATATTTTTAAGCTAAGAGTAGTTGTGTTTCAGGCTGTCTCCTTTTTACTGTGCTTTTCTTTTAGATTAGTAGAACTATTATTTTTCTAGAATCCCAGCAATGGATTTCAATTAGGAAACTACAGTCTGTAACTATAGCTAATTTTATATTAGTTTAAAGAATAACTTAGAATCATAGAATGGTTTGGGTTGGAAGGGACCTTAAAGCTCATCCAGTTCCAACCCCCCTGCCAGCAGCAGGGACACCTTCCACTAGACCAGGTTGCTCAAAGCCTCATCCAACCTGGCCTTCAACACTTCCAGGGAGGAGCAGCCACAGCTTCTCTGGCCAACCTGGGCCAGTGTCTGACCACCCTCACAGTGAAGAACTTCCTAATATCTCATCTAAACCTCCCCTCTTTCAGCTTAAACCCATTTCCCCTTGTTTTGTCATTAACTGCCCTTATGAAAAGTCCTTCCCCAGCTTTCCTGTACACCCCCTTCAGGTACTGGGAGGCCGCTATAAGATCTCCCTGGAGCCTTCTCTTCTCCAGGCTGAACAGCCCCAACTCTCTCAGCCTGTCCTCACAGCAGAGCTGCTCCAGCCCTCGCATCATCCTCGTGGCCTCCTCTGGACTCGTTCCAGCTGCTCCAGGTCTCTCTTGTGTTGGGGTCTACAGAACTGGACACAGCACTCCAGGTGGAGCCTTACAAGAGCAGAGTAGAGGGGGAGAATCACCTCCCTCGACCTGCTGGCCACGCAACTTATTATCAGACTCTCCATAGATTGCTTGAAGCCCATCATAATTTATGAAAAGGGAATTAGGGGAATTATCCCTGACTTTCCAAGCAGCATACTTGAATCTAGAGAGCTGGGATGCTACTTCTAAAATGTATTTTAGGGAGCAATGGAAATAAAGGTATTGATTGCTATAGTCATGAGAGTGCTGTATGGCCAGGACAAAAACTTCCATGTGTCGTTTTTAAATGTCGTTTTGTCAAATTTCTGTGTGTTCTGTGTTCTCTCTTTTATTGCACAGTGTGCTTTTTTTTGCTTGCTAATTTCTGAACTGTGCCATTCTCTCTCGGTACTCAGGGAATACAGTAGTTCCTGCTCCTCTTTTACTGCTATCAGCAATTTTGCATTTGTTTTCTTTCCTCCAATCTGATTTATCTCCTAGACTTTTTTTTTCTGTAATATACTTATGTTTTTCATACTTCTTTTCTGGCTTTTATCCTAGATTTTGGTGGGTGGCTTCCCCCCCACTCCCCACTGCCTTTTAAGCACAGGTACAAATGCAGCCAGGAGCTTATGATGCTGATCCGTTGTTCATTTGTGAGCTGCTCTGTGGTGGTAACAGATAGTGGGTATCTGCAACCCAAGGTGCAGCTGAGCAGGTGCTAGACAAATGAATCAAGAACAAATGCCAGCAAGCCTGACTCAATAACAAATACTTTATGACCAACTAGCTAGGCTCTTTAAGAGAAATAGAAAATACAAAAAATGAACAGCAACGCTTTTCTTCCTTCTTTTCCTTGATCAAATTACCTCAGCTGTTCTAGGTGGATCAAATAGCCTTTCAGTCACATTCAAGTCATGTGATGGAGCAATTTCCACAAAGCTTGCCTGTTTTATGTAGTCATATCAGTTTATCTAAGAAGAAATAATGTTTCTCCCTGCAGAATCACACACAAAACCCCAGAATTGCCTCGATTAGAAAAGCCCTTTAAGCTCATCCAGTCCAATCATTAACCTCACACTGACAAGTCCCCGACTAACCCATGTCCCTCAGCACTGTGTCTACACGACTCTTCAATCCCTCCAGGGATGGGGACTCCACCACTGCCCTGGGCAACCCCTTCCAATGCTTGAGAACCTACAAACCCCTTCTCTTTTCACCCTTACACTGTCAAAGTTACAATGATAATAATAATGATGATATTTCTGTTTCTTCACTTGCATGCAGCTACTTCAAGGGCACATTTGATAAAAAGAATCATAGAATCATTAAGGTTGGAAAAAACCTTGTCCAGCCATCAACCCAACACCACCATGCCCACTAAACCATGTCCCTAAGCGCCACATAAGGTCTTGCATTAGTTAAAACCAAGATGCAGGAGGAGAGTCTCAGCTCACACAAGTAGTCAAAAGAATTTGCTGACCTTAAGTAGGGTAAATTTGCAATTTAGCAACCTGTTTCAAGGTGCATTGAGTCACTGGATTTATTTTCACTGGCTTTAGTGAATTTTGTATGAAGTTATTATGAAAGTGTTTTCTACTAGAACAGGAGGGAACACCTAAGCATGTCTTTACTAAGCAAGGAAATCATTACAGCAGTTCTGATTTCTGTAATTAATTCCTTGCAACAGCAAGGAAGACAGTAAGTTTTGCATGTTCATGCAGCAGCATTGTTTTCCATACAACTGTTCTATCACGTTCCCAGACTTTGTGTTTTCTAGTGTTTTCATTTATGCATCCTATCATCTTAACATGAGCTTTATAAAATTACTTACTGTGATGAACAGCATTAGTGGTAATAGAGTGAATGTAGCTGTCATTGAATCCCTGTAGTTAAAGGCAAAAGGTATTTGTTGTGAATCACGAGGATGTGTTACTTTAGAGTAAAACTGTATAACAGAAAGAGTGATTTTTAGGAGCTACAGTAAAAGTTGAAGATGTTTAGTCCTTAGCTGTTTTTTCATTTACTATTCTTGGGGGAAATAATAATAAGCGCTGGACAAAGATATGTAATACGTATCTAGAGTTTTTATTTCCTGCAAATTCTCTAGTTTTGCCTAATCCTTCAGGTTTTGTACCAGGCATTTTAATACTAGGCTGCCACTTCTGACTACTGACTGAGACCAAAGTTTGGGCTTGTGAAGAAGAGTGAAGGTTCTACACCTAAAGACTCAGACCCAAAAGAGAAGTTGTCCAAACGTTGACCAGCTGAATTTGAGAGCAGCAGAACTTGTAGTTGAGTTTCCTGTCTTGATACATTGCAGTCCTCATTAACTTGACATAAGTGAGTTTAGTTTGATTCACACTGATCTTGTCCTCACTTGTACTGAAAACTTGTTTATTTACACATAAAAAACCAAAAAAAACCCACAAAAAAACCCAAAACTGAGAGTGTGTGCTGGCTGCATATGGTTAAACTTATTTTCAGGAGATTTGTTTTCTAAAAAATGCTAATTTTCTGGTTAAAAACATATCTGCACTTTAATATAATGACAAGAGGATATTAAGTCTCATGCGTTAAGGCTGAGGTGTCTATTGCAATGACCAGGAGGAAGTTTTACCTTTCATTGTTCTCTTACGTCATTGATTAGATATCCACAAGTGTTACCATGTCCTCCTCCTAAGAGTCTTTCCACTGGCAAAGATTGACTGTTGTACTTGGTGGGACCCACTGTCTTCAAACAATTCAAGGTTCTAACAATTCAAGTTAGAGTGAAGTTGAAAGAGGAAAGCTAACAACAATGCTTCTGTTACAGCAGCTGTAGTGTTGTCTGCTGTTGCAGATGTGGAAATAGGAAGCACTGTTTAAAACCAGGCAAGTAGCTCTTGGGTGTTTTTCATTTTTTCTTGAGTAGCACTATTGCTAGTTTCTCCTCAGCACTTGAGAGCCTTCTCCTCTTTTCATTAATTGAGCCATCGCTACTTCTGTGTCGGAGCTCGTTAGAAGGAGTGATGGCTAACATACTCCCTGTAGCTTCTGGTAGATCAGTGCAGATTGAGGAAATCTGCCCTTCCATCCCTCAGATATTCTGAATCTGTAGAAGTTCACAGCTTAGTAACTGAAACTTTTGAGCTGCTCACCTCATCAACTCCGTCTTCTCAGGTCTGGCTTCACTTCTGCTGTTTCTTTGCAAATTTCCTTCTTAGGAGCGTAGACAAGAGCTCTTTCTGCCTGATGTTGCCTTTCTTACAGCATAGGAAAAAGTAAGATCCCTTCTATGCTAGCTGATCCTTATTGCTTGAAGAATTAGGTAGTAAATATTGCCATCAGTAACTTTGTTAGTCTTTTAAGTCTCTAAAAGGAAAACAGAGCTGACTCAGTGAAGAAATAAAATAGTTCCCCTGTGTGAAAACAGAAATGGCTTCTTGCTTTTAAGGATCTTTATAGTGGTAAATGTGGTATTGTAGCTAAAAGCCGGTGAAATCATCCTGTGAAAGTTACTTTGTTCAGATTCCTGTGCAAGATGTTAGAGCTCATTTCCACAACAGATGTGGTGTTGATATTCCAGAATGGAAGACTCTTAAAAAAACTTTAGATTTTTTTTCTTCCTGTAATTAAGAGTTGGGAGTATAAAGAGGAGACTAAAGCAAAACCACTTGTCTTTTATGAAGAAGCTATATCTGAGGGTACTCTTCAGCCAGAGTAACATAATTCTGGTCCACTTTATAAAATAACAATCCCTTCCTAAGTGGACAGCCCAGTGTTTCGTGAAAGCCTGGAAGACGAGGGCCACAAGAGTAGCATTTCTATAATGAAAAGTAAGGTGATAGGAAAGATTGAATGCTTTTGTGAATCTGTGCTGAACACCCCTACATTCCTTTGTTCATGCCTATAGCCATGATTATATTTGACTCCATGTTCCTAATATAATGTATTCACAAATTTTTGCTAATGGTGCCTATAAATACTTCTCTCTCAATGTATTCAGGGCTACGACTGTTCGTTACAAAGGCAGAAACCTTCGTATCAAAGCTCCCATGTGCAGGGCTTTGAAGAAACTCTGCGATCCAGATGGTAAGTAAGAGACACGAGAACATGGAAGGGTTTTAACAGATGCTCAGAAGAATATGAGAGAGAGTAGCCCCGTTTTGATGTGTACATCACAGGTGGGGGAATTTGTGCTCTTTCACATTTGTGTTGGGCACAGATACGTCCTTATTGTCTTACTTACCCTGTTTGCTTGTGTAATCCAAATAACTTTAGGACCCACCCAGCTCTCTATGTCTTGAAGTCTGTCACTAGCTAAACTGAAAAGAAAATAGCTACACCAGACAAGATCGCTCCTGCTTTACCAGTGAATATGTAGTAGTGTGTTGTTTAGCACTGAGCATTTTAGGCTTTTTTTTATTTACCTTCTCCAGTTCAGCTATGTGGGACTTATTTATTTATTTATTCTTCCTCTTCCTTCCCCACAATGAGTAGAATCAGTGCAGCTTAAAGGTCTGAAATACTGTATTTGTTCAAAGTTTCCAGCCACCTGATTTTGGCACTGCTCAACTGGAAGCTCCAGTACCACTGCAGTGTCCAAGGAAAAAATAAACATATTGGAACAGGAGATAATCTAAGGAAGCAGGCTCCACTAGTGAAGCTGAGCTGCCTGAGTTGTCTGTAGGTGATGCTGATGTCTGTGATGCTTTTTTCATGTCACTGAGTATACAGTGTTCTGTGTTGTCCTTGCTTTGACCCATGCCCTTTGTGCTACATCTCCCTTCAGGTATTAGTGATGAAGAGGACCAGAAGCCAGTACGTCTTCCTCTCAAGGTCCCTGTGGAGTTGCAGCCACGAAATAATCATGCATGGGCTCGAGTACAGAGTCTCGCCCAGAATCCTCGGCTTAGGTAATGAAGAACTGGGGTGCTCAGAATAGAATAGGGAAATATATGAGCAGCATTCTAGCACCTTCCTCTCTTTTTAAGATTCTCTTTGCCAGCTGGGCAGTTCATCTTTGATAATGCAGTTTGCCTGAATGTACTTACTCTGAAGGCTTTTTGCAATCAGAGTACATGATTGTTTTCAATGGGAGATATCAGACTTTAAAATTAGATTACCATTGTTCTTTATATCCTTTAATTTGAGTAATAATAGGAGCTACTAGAGTTGGAGGTGAGTACTTTGTGCCACTTACACCCAGTTGTCAGAGCAGAGTGCAAGTAAAATGGATATGCAGCAAAATTTGTATTGAATGTACCACGAGACAGAGGCACAGGGGAGGGAAGTAAAACAATGGTCAGAGGCACCTGCACCAAGACTCTGAACACGTCGACTGCCTCTCAGTGATACTGGCAGAAAGGAAGGTATTTGTAGCTTAATCCTCTCCTAGCAAAATGTAGTTGGTGCTGTTGTTTCAGTGTCATCAATGGTTGTTCATCCTAGTGCTTACATCTAGTCCAAAACTCAGGGCAGAAAACACGAGGCCTCAGTGATGTTGATTATTCTTTCAAGTAGAGTACTTCAGTATAATAACCAAAGATCACGCAGAGAGGAGAATCAAGATTTTTAGCATTAGGTTTATTTTGTAAAATACTTTGAGAGCAAAAAGTAAATGTTTGAGGGTTTTTTTGTGCCCCTTTTTCTGTAGCTTTGTGTCTTGCCTGCACTTTTGCAGTTTAGCTAAACCTTGCCATCTTTTCCTATCTTCTCCTTCCATCTATAAACCAGTATCTTGAGTCATGGCAATGAGATTTCTGATTTCTCTGTAGGCTTTTAAATCTTTCTCAGTTATGAGTTATCTAGATTTTAAAGTTGTGGGATAATGTGGTTTTGGTTTCTTAGGTTTTTTTTCTTAGAGCTTGGGAGTGGTGGGTGTGTACTCTGTGCTTGTATTACAGAACGCCAGTTTCTTCCCTTCGTTCCCATTCTAGCATCAAGGCTGTGATTTAAACTTACACTGACATTTTTTCTCTGTTCCCTCGCTTTGTTTATCTTGCACACAGGATGATTGTGGAGTTACATCGGAAGGTCTCCAGCCTCATTGAGTTCCTGAAGCAGAAGTGGGCCCTTCATGAAGTGCGTATTGTATCCTTTTTCTGCTTATTCTGCGTCCTGGAAGCAATTCCCTTCCTATTCTAAGTTCATTTTTGCATTGGAAATGTGACTCTACCTCACAAGTTTAACAGCCCATGCTTAGTAAAGGTAGAGGTCAGTATCTCAGCATTACTAATGGAGCTTTTCATGGGAAATCCCCTAATATTCCACTTTTACTTCAACTCTTCTCTACTGTGATCCCCTGAAAAGCCAGTTAGTAATAAATGAGGCTCTCAGCCTTTATTTCATTTCCTTAAACAGTGAGCTTAGTGTGTTTCATTATAGATGGGTGACCATCATAGAAGCCTGGATAATAACTGATGATTTTTTTCCTAGTTTTAGCAAAGAGATAAAGGACAGATTTTTCCACTTGCTTTATGCAGTTTCACCAAATGAAGGCTTGAGCTTCTTGTCTAGGTAGCTACTGCTACCTGTTATGTATCTATACACTGTCTAAGCTGTACAATATTAGAGAGATCCCTACCTCTGAACTTTGATCCATAAAGTAAAAGGATTTGTGAGTTAACAGCCATTCTGTTCTGCACTTGGTATGCTGTATCCCGTTCTCAGTCCTTTAATTCATAGAATCATAGAATGGTTTGGATTGGAAGGGACCTTAAAGATCATCTAGTTCCAACCCCCCTGCCATCAGCAGGGACACCTTCCACTAGATGAGGTTGCTCAAAGCCTCATCCAGCCTGGCCTTGAACACTTCCAGGGAGGGGGCATCCACAACTCCCTTGGGCAACCTGTTCCAGTGTCTGACCACCCTCACAGTGAAAAACTTCTTCCTAATATCTCATCTAAACCTCCCCTCTTTCAGTTTAATTCAGACTTTTCTTTTTCATTTGTGAGCCTGGAAGAAGTAGCAGCATAGCACTTGAAACTTAGAAGGATGTCAGAACGTGTAAGATGGAGATTCCTGCACAGAAAAGGGAGTCTGTTTCGCTATGCAGTGACGTTGGGGCCTTTTGCTTGGTTTTGTGGGGGTTTGCTTGGGTTTTTTCCACAGTTACAATGGTGTGTGAAGCAGAGATAAATAATTTTGTCCGAAATAGAGGTTTAGTTTGTGCTTGTAGCAGGTCTCCGGTATAGTCCTTATCACCACAAAAGGACTTAATTTTTGATCACAGAGCCTACATATCTATGCTGAGTAGAGAACATGTCCTTGATCAGCTACTTTTTTTTTTTTTTAAACCAACTTACAGAATATGCTACCAGGTGCTTGTTTGGAAGGGGCAGATGATTGTTGTATTCTTTGACACATTTTTTTTAGCGTAAAACACTAGAAGAACGGCAGCTTCAAGACTCCAGAGACTCGGAAACAAGAGGCAGCTTCTCACAGGAGAAAGTGATGCTCCATCTCTTTCCAGGAGAGAATTGTACACTCACTCCTCTGCCTGGGGTAGCCAGAGTGGTCCACTCGAAGGCTTTCTGCACAGTCCATTGGCAGGAAACTGGCAAATGCAAACAGAACACGAAAGACTCTCACTTACTACCCCCTGCACAAATCCTAGGCATACAGAGTGGTCAGGGGACAGCTAGGGGACAGCTAAAATATACACGGGGAACAGAAGGAAAGGGTGTTGGAAGGGCAGAGAGCACTACAGAGTCAAGCAGAACCTCTCAGCCCACAGCTGAAGTTTCTACAAGTGCTGAAGATGGCTCCCCGGAGCCTGGCCTGGTGGAAGGAACAGTCTCAAATCTTGGCATCACTAATTCTCTTCAAAAACCCCCTTCTGGACTTCAGGATCCAGGAGGGAACCATGAAAAGCTCAGCTCAGTGGCCTTCCGTGTGGAGAGCATGGAGGCCCTGGCTAGTGACCAAGCAACTGTGCTACCATCCTGCAGCACAGCTTGTGCTTGCAGTAAGATCCCTGATGTGGAGGAACTCTCTCTGCTCGATCCATTTCCACGGTACATGAAGTCCTGTCAGGACCTGATCATCCCAGAGAAATGTTCTTGCACAGACAAACTGCATGGGAAAGACTCTATTCCAGCAGCTGCTGATACTTCTCCTGTGGCTTTTCCAAGCGGGAGGAGCACAGAGACATCTGACTCCTATTCACAGCTGCCGAGAGGTGGTGTGGCTTCACCCAGCAGTGGCCCATCCAGATATGAAACTCAGGCTAGCCACAGTCAGGGGCAACAGCCTGATGCTTGTACCAAGGATATAACAGATGCAGTAATGGAGGATTCTCAAGAGAAGCTGCGCTCCTCATTTCCACCTCCACCTCAGGGACAATCTAGTACAAAGTCTCTCAAGGATGACCCAAGCCGGCTCTCTCAACAGGTTAGAGAAGAAGGATGGAGTCTACGAACTTCTGAGAGCCTTACGCTGGCTGAAGTCTACCTCATGATGGGCAAACCGAACAAGTTGCAGCTGGAGTATGACTGGTTGGCTGTCCTGGAGCCAGAAACCCAGGATGCTAGGGAGCAAACGTCCGAGTCAAGTGCTGTTCCTGCATGTACCACCTTTCACAAGCAGAGACTCCTAAACTGCCTTTTAAAACTCATCTCTACTGAAGTCAATCCCAAACCAGTAAGTAGCTCTTGTTTGTGTTCCAAATGCTAAATGCTTGTTTGATCTGGGGATTAACTGCCTGGTTGTGTTTTCATAGCAAATCAGTGACCAGCCTTGTGAAGATCTTGGAGATTCCTGTGTTTAAAAAAAGCCCAACCACCACAACCCGGCTTGCTACAGAGTGGCCTTTTCCTCAATATGCTGCATTTGTGTTTTACGCTACCTTTTAGTTTCTTGGTTTCTGTGAGTCTCAATGCTATTACATGTAATGTGACCACTGAAAAGATCAGTCATGAGGTTAGGTTAGGTAGGTGCCTTCTATTCTCTCAGGTTCATAGAACAGCCCAGGTTGGAAGGGCCCTTGGGAGATCATGTGGCCCAACCTGTTGTGGGAAATGGGCACTATAAAAATAAATTTTCCATGTGGAAACTGCAACCCTTAATTTCTAATGTTTACGTAGTTCAAGTTACACTAAGTGTAAGTGTGAAAAGGGTTTATTGCTTTGGGATAGCGCAGCCAATGTAACTCTGCCTGCTACAGAGATGTTTGTAAAAGTTCCCATACTCTAGGGTAGCTATTTAACAGACCCTGAAAATTACCTTCTTCCTTAGGCAGACAACTGGGAATGAACTTGCTTTCCTTCTCGTGCATTGTAACCAATGTTGAGATCTGCCCCTATGATACCTGGGCAGCCATTTCCACATAGTGCAACCAATTGAAACTTAGTAAAACATCCTTTTAAAGACCAAAAAGACACTGAATTCAACAGATCTGACTGAACTACCGTGATGGCGATATGATGAGTTAAAGATACCATTTGCATCGTATTCCATTATTCCCAAACTCATGTAGTTCTTTGATCTTTCTTTGTTGGTGCAGACTAAACCCCCCTCCCCAAAGCTCCTTTTGATCTTGATTTTATAGACCTAGAATGTGGGGTTTTATAAAATTAAAACCATCTTTGCTCAGATACAGCTCCAGATACAGACTTTGTTTAAACTGTAAAGCCTTTTGTTCTGACACCTCAGATCTGTGACAACTCTTTTGGCATCTACTTTTACTTCTGGTGACACCTGTGACAGCCAGGAATTTCATGATTAAACAATCACAAACTTGAAAGAGGGACATCTCCTTAGACTTGGGGGGAGAGAGATAGAATGGGGGAAAAAACCCACAGTTATTATTTGCAAGTGTTTCTTGTCACCTTAGCACTCTTAGTGTATTAATCAAAGTAGTGTAGTGCTCCTGAAAAATATTGGAGCTCTTTCTTGTATGTACCATGCCGTACATTCCAATAAGAAGAAGTAATATAATCTTTTATTTGTCAAATATCACTTTATACTCACTGTGTTTCAGAAAAAAGAGATACTCTTCTTGCAGCAGTGAATGTTGTGGGATTGATACATATGCAAGAAGCAAGGATTATGTTTACTGCCTAATTGAAAGCACTGTAGACTTGTTGAAAGTTTTGTCTCTTAAATCCTCTGCATTTCATCAAATAATGACAGGAACCATATTTTTGCCACAGGGTACTTTAAGAGAGGAAGGATTGATTGTCTAGACCCCTGCTATTTTCTACATATAATATGTAACAAAGCCAAAGTGGCCAACTGTGCTGTCGTTGGTTCCTTTAAATGAAGATTAACAACATAAAACAAACTGTGGCAAATTGCATTGCAGTGAAGTGTGGGTGGTAATTTTATGCCTGTGGTTGCACAGAGATTCCTTAAAAAGGGAGCATTTTCTAGAACAGTGTTTAAACAACTTAATGAAATAACTAGGTAGGCCTGGAAAATTAATAAAGCACCTTGCCATGTGCCTCTTGTTATTGCTGTGCTACAGTATGAAGTAGGAGAAGGGATGGGAAAAAATTCAAAACTATTTGTCTCTACTTGATTAGAATTAAGAACAAAATATTTTTGTCCAGATATACTTCCAACCAGAGGAGCCCTCTGGATGGTTAGAGTTTATGAAAATTAGTTTTCCACTGAATTAAAAGCAACACCTTTTGTGACAAATATCTATCTTTACCATTTTTCCCCCCCCCCTTTTTTTTTTCTCCCCATATGTTTATCCTGGCATGGTCGAGCACACTATGTAAAGCTTGTTGAGTGTTAACCTGATTGTAACATAAATTAATGATACTGAACCAATGACATTTAACACTGCTAAATGCACAGGAAGGGAATTTCTGCTGCACACCACACACACAGAGCTATTGGTTAGAGTACTTAAAGATATCGTAGCATGTCAGATTATTGTTTTAAGCTTCTTAAGTAGAATGAGTTTAACAATATATTTGTTGTAATAATACAGCCCTGCAGAGAGGGACCTGGGGGTTCTGGTCAGTGGCAAGTTGAACATGAGCCAGCAGTGTGTCCTGGCAGCCAAGAGACCAACCGTGTCCTGGGGGCATCCAGCACTGCACTGTGAGCCGGGCCAGGGAGGGGATCGTCCCGCTCTGCTCTGCACTGGGGTGGCCTCACCTCCAGCACTGGGGGCAGTTTGGGCACCACAGGAGAAAAAGGATCTAAAGCTGCTGGAGAGTGTCCAGAGGAGGGACACAACATTGGGGAAGGGTTTAGAGGGGAAGGGTGTGAGGAGAGGCTGAAGTCACTTGGTTTGTTCAGCCTGGAGAAGAGGAGACTGAGAGGAGATCTCCTGGGGGTCTAGAACTTCCTCCCAAGGGGCAGAGGAGGGGCAGGCGCTGATCTCTTCTCTCTGGCCACCAACGAATGCCAGGACCAGAGGGAATGGCAGGAAGATGTGGCAGGGGAGGGTGAGGTTGGCCATGAGAAAAGGTTGTTGAGGCAGAGGGTGGTGGAGCCCTGGAACAGGCTCCCCAGGGAGGTGCTCATGGCACCAAGGCTGACAAGATTCCAGCAGCATTTGGCCAAGGCCCTCAGGGACATGGTGTGAATGTTGGGATTGTCCTGTGCAGGGACAGGAGTTGGACTCCATCATCCTTGTGGGTCCCTTCCAACTCACAACATTCAATGATTCTGTAATACACAATATTCATTCAATGTGCGTGCATTTCTAGACACCTGAGATGAACTCTGTTGCCACGTCACCTATAAAGCCTGCTCAAGAGGAGCAGTCACTGACTCCTCCAGGAAAAGTGATTGCCATCAGCACCAGGAGTCCAGGTTGTGCACGAAATCAATCTACTCTTCGCAACAAGACGACTTTTTCTCCTGGTACTGCTTCCAGCTCCTCAGGTGAGTATTCATAAGAATCCATTTCAAAAGATCAGACCAATGGTACCTTGTACTGTAGGAGTACATCCCAGCACTGTAACTCTGTGAGAATGAATATTCTTACTCTTATGAACTTAACTGTTTCCGAACATTGGTGTGTGTTAATTTGCTTTAGGGATGTCCTGAATTCATTACTTCTTGGAATCTTGAAAAACAACGCACATCAGTAACACAGTTTACAGTCTAGCAGAACTCTCATGAGTCACTCTCACAGAAGATGCTGGCATTTGTTTGGAGCTGACTGATACAGGCTATGGAATCTCAAGAGAGTGAAGGCTTACGGAGCAGGAGAGTAAATATGGTGTAAAGTTTGTTGATAAAATAGTTGGTGAAAGTTTTCTGTGCTATTTTGCCATTATAAAATATGGAATGATTATGAATTACCTTTTCTTTTAATAGGAGGTACAGCTGCTATAACTTTGAGCTCTAACCATGGAGACCAAGAATTTCAGTTCTGTTCTTCAGTCCAGTTGCATTTGCCAGCAAATGTTTTATGACTTTAGAAAAGTCTGTGAAGGTGTCAGGGTTACTGGAAGCAACTGTGATTCTTAGGCTGTCTTTTCCACACCCGTGCTGTAGGAAGCAGTGGACCATGAGCAATTTAACTGATGCTGTAAAACTTACTTGGTGCTCTGTGTGGTTTTCATTTTAAAATGGCATAGCAACTTCGTCTTTGCCTAAAGCTTCATAGCGCTTGCTTGCAGAAAAGGGCATACTTAAATATCTAGTAAAAAGCTAATAATGTAATAGATCGAGCAGATGAATTGCTACATTTCAGTGAGATATACGGGCTTGAGGACATATATTTTTAAATCAGGCTTGCAAGTAGACTCAAACTTCCTTAGTTTGCAACATTCATTTTTATGAGATTGTACTTTATGCTTCCGTAATGCCTTGAAAATCCTTTCTGAAGCATTTTTAGTGAGGGTAACAATGATCCACTGAGGATACCAGGCAGAAACAGCAAGAAGATAACAATACTTTGTGTCTGATCCCGTAGAAACAGACACCTGCTCTGTTTGCACAGAGCTTCATTGATCCAAAACCAAATATAATTGTCCATGTTAGTCTTTGATTTGCATCATTGAATTGCAAGAAGGGTTGTGTAGTACTGTGGTTTAACATATTATAATGAAACAATAGTCTTCCAAGCAAAGTCAGGAAGTGAAAAACATAGGCTGTGTATTTCTGCTCTTGTACAGTATCAGAGATAGCCAGGTTGGCTTCAGCTGAGCTGTTTGGCTTGAAGAAAGGAGCAGTAGTAGTGTGTTGGGTCCAACATTACACCTAGTTAATTAGTTCAGCTTCTCAGCAGTTCTGCCTGAGGTCATGCCCGCGGTAAGGCCTCAGGTAATGGCGTTCCAGCGTTTAGGATGGATACCCAAGCAAGTCTCTTATTTTCACCCTAAGTTATGTTGTTTTGGTAGACAAACTGAATCCATTTTATCAGCCCTGGTAAGGCTGTTCTGGATCCAAAAGAGGATTGTTTGTGGTCTGGGTTGCAACCTCTAGTATACAGTAATTATCAAGCTTTTTTGTATTCTCACACACTGTGCTGTTTAAATGGCTGCGGTAATTTGACTGGCAGAAAGCAAACTGCCAGGTTACTTTTGGTGAGGAGCCTTTTAGGTGCATTCCCTCTTTGGTCCTGAGTCTGTCTAGGTGCTAACTTCCTTTTTAGTTTTTGTCTTTCAGACTTTTTAAATTAAAGACAAATTGATTTTACCTTCTCAGTAGAAAATAAAGATTAGAAGGTAGTCTGTGTCTACTCCAGAAGTACTGAAAGCATGGGCAGACTGACAGCTCTACAAAAGCCACACAGCTAGCTGGAGAGACACCAAAGAGAATAAAAAGAAACATGCAAAGAGATTTAGAAAAAGTAAAGCAACAGCTGTGGTGCAACATCACCTTACAGCTTAAAATATCATTACATAATTATAGTAGCGTCCCTTTATTGCTTTTTTAAAGATATCCTGTGTATTATCTTCAACAATCCTCTCTAACTCCTGGTCTGGCAGGAGGCACAAACTTACATGTTGTTCTGCATTTAATGGATTTTTAGATACATTGGCACTCTGTAATTTTAACTAAACTTTGGAAAACCAGCAGAATCTAGAGCAGCAGGGTGGAGATGGCAATTTCATCTTTTAAGTAGGAGGATAATAAAACCTGCAGGTTTATTTGTTAGGTAAATAAAGTTTTATGTCCTTCAAAACACGTGAATACTGTAGCATATACCCATCTCTGAATTAGGGTGGCCCAAACTTGTGCTGCATTGTCTTCCTGCCCAAGGAGGCAGCAGGCATGACTAAGGATCGTTGCCCACTTTGCTTCTTCCCTGTCTGAGTGAGTAGGTGCCTGCTGCCTCCCAGCTGAGATCTCCAGCCCAGCAGCAGAGGCTGGGGTGACATGACAAGTAGGGGCACAATATGAATGTGAAAGTAGCCGTTACCATCTGTTGTAACGAAACCCAGTGTTCTATGCACAGCGAGCTCTTCTGTGGAAGAGAAGTAGGTAGACTTCTTGGGTTTCTCAGAATGATGTACTAATGATACTCGTTTGCATCCTAGGCGTATGCCTGCAGAGTGGGCACAGTGCTATGAAACCCTACAATGTTTTTTAAAGTTAAATGTAAATGGGAAAGTTTTACTTACACCACATGCCATTATTTCAATGTGCCATATGTATTTCTAAGACACAATCCATGTTTTGGAAAGTATTTTTTTAAATTGATCCCTGCTCTTTCATTTCTCTGTCACCAGAATCACTTAATTGGAGTTATACTTTGAATTACCACGGGTTGGGGGGAGTCTAAGTAAGACATAAACATTGTAAAATGGATCTGTGTTTGTATTATCTTCCACTACAAAAGGAATGGTGGATGTAGTTTGTTTAGTGGGAAGGGCCCTCAAGTATTTCTACAAGCTGAATAAACAAACTGGTTAATACAGTTAAGTGGGCCTTAAATTCTAGTTTCTTTAGTAGCGTAAATTTGCATTTAATCCCTATCTTCCAAGGATTTCAAAGCAAGTGAATGTTTGCAGGTAAGTACTGTCAACTTGCAGGTAGGAAAACTGATGTATCAAGAGTTTCATGATTTGAGATAACAAATGGGTGGTGGCAGAGCCAGAATCCAGATGTCCTATCTCTCTGTATGATCCTTCTGTTAATGAATAGTACTTTCTTCCTGTTTTCACTTTACTTCATTTAAATTGCTGTTAAAATCTTACAGGTTTGAGAAGCCTCCCTAGACCTCTCTTGGTGGCTGGTCCTTCAAGTTCTGGAAGCACTGATGCAGATGGTGGACTCTTTGCAGTTCCTACAACTCTACCACCCAACAGCCGCCACGGGAAACTGTTCTTGCCTAGCAAAGATGCAGAACTGACCTTTCGGCAGCACCTGGACACAATCAGTGTAAGTAAGATGACTGAATGAAAAAAGTAGAGTATTATGCCTGAGCCAGCTCCTGGTAGGAGTTTTTTGCTGAATCAGAAAGTATGGGCTTCTATATGAAGCAGTACTTCTAGTGATGCTCAAACATAACATATTAGCTGAGTCAGATTTTGACTATATAACTATGCTTTGAAGTGATGTCACCTCTCCAGACCTGATTCTGAATGGCCATCACACAGCCTGATGAACCTGGTTCGCTCTCTAAGTAAGTTGCTCTAGCAAATATATTTGCCAGGTTTAGCAAAACTAATATCCTTCTTACCTGTGCAGCTAATTTTAATACAACTTCACTGCTGTATTTCATTCAGACACTCATTTTGTTTTTTCCGTATACAATCTCAGTAACAACTTCGTAGCAAGCTACAGTAATTAAGTAGTGAAATGTCTTTTTTGGGAGAAAGCTTTATCTCCATAAAACAAGAAGAAAAAAATACATTCCTGGTGAAAAATTTTCCTGCTTTGGCAGAAAGCATATTGTACTATATGAAGCAAAACACAATATTTTAATAGTTATAATTTTATTGAAAAACAGGAGTTTGAAGGGCATAATTTATTGTGTGTCTGCATGCTTACAATACTTCCTAATGCATTTTCTGTTCTTGTCCAGATGCAGTCGGACTTCTTCTTGCCAAAGCCAAGGAAGTTACGGAATAGGCACTTGCGGAAGCCATTAGTAGTACAGGTCAGAACAATTTGCAGTGTGTGAAGTGCCTGTTTTGTTTCCTGACTAGGTATGAGTAAGGCTATAATGATTTGCACCTAACTGAAATAAAAAAAATCCAGAACATCCCTCATATATCCATTGGAAAAATGAGGCTGATGAAGGAACAAGCATTTTAGTATATAGTGTAACCAGCCATGCTATATTCCCTATATGAGGAACATCAACAACAGTAGTAGCCCAGTGCATGAGGTAGTTTGCAAAAAATAAGAAAGCCCCTCATCTGAAAGCAGGTTCTGGTGTTTGGGCCTGCTGGTACAGATGCACAGGCAGCATCTTCATGTGGTACCCTGATAGCGCTATTGCAAGAAGATCTCCCTTCAGATATTTTTTCCTGCTTCCTTCTCACTAATGGCTGTTAAATTGGGGTGGGTATAAACCTCTGGTGCAATTAAACATTACACTATTTGAAAGAACAATGATTTCTGGAAAAACATGGAACTTGCAAAGAGAGGTATAGAAGAGGTAGCGCGTTGTCATGGAACTTCAGTGGTAGGGAGAGGGAGGTGTTTACCTCCCTCAGGGAACCCAGCAAACACACACACCACTGTGAAACCACCGGCTTGTCCTAGGGACTTGAGGCAAGTGGACAACATACAAGAAATCTAAAACCAAAATAATGGAAACTTGTTTGGGGGAAAACAAAGTTACTGAGTGTGAATGAATATACACTTTTGTCTTTTCTGCTCTCTGTAAGAGTAGGAGACCTAGAAATTACATACATACTAGTTTTCGGTACTGAGCTATTCTGGTATATGCAGTTCCATTTGTTTTAAGAGTACATACAGCTGCCTCATTACTTCACATTGGTTTATTTGTAATGGAAGATCAGTTTGCACACAGACTAGATCAGAGTTGTAATTCTGTGGGAGATGTAATTTCTGTGGGGAAAATTACTGCAAGAATAATCAGAAAGGACTATAGTTCTAATTAGCATTTCTCTGAGAATTGTCCATGTGGAAATTCTCTGTTACGGTAGTTTACAGAGAAAACACATTTCCTATCTGTAACTTCTTTCTCAGGATAACACAAACCTTATTGCTGTGCCTGTTGAGTGATAGTTGTGTAGATACTCTGCTTATTCTGGAAGGTATCATTAACTTTTGTGCCTTAGAAGATGAGCTTTACCCTCTATTCTGTGTTTAAATGTATTCTGGTTTATTGTTTTTTTTCTCTCACATAGAGAACACTGCTTCCCAGGCCATCTGGAAATCCGTCCCAGCATGTCTGTTCCTTTTCTATCCTATCCAACTCATCCATTACAGGTGAGTCTGCCTATCTTCTATCACTTTTATGCTGTCATGAGATGGACTGGAAAGTGTCCCTTAAAACTGCATAAAGGAATAATTTCTAAAAAGAGGAAAATATAATTTCAAAAACACAGAGTAATTTACCAGTTGCTTGAGTCACTTCCTACAGGATGATGGGATTGTTCTCCTGGATCATTTTTAAGCAAGTCATGATTATGATATAATTTTTTTTCCTTCCATTTCCCAGTGTTGAAAGCAGAGAAGAGTAAGGAGTTCTCTACAAGGAGACTAAATTTTGGAATAAGTTACTTAGATAAGATTTTTTTTTTTTTCTGTAGTGTATAATAATTTGTCTAGATTTTATAATGGATTTTCCCTAGTACCTGGGATACTGTTTAAATTTCATACGGTATAATCCATATACTACCCATTTGTCCTCTTCTGCTGATACACTCTTGAGTGCAATGGTAGTACAGGTGATACCTAATCTCTGCTTAAATCTCAAAGTCAACATGAGACCTTAAAGGCTATTGCCATTGAAAATAATGAAAGCAGCTTCAGTAACACAGCAACTCTTGCTGTTGTATTTGCGGTAAGGCACTGATTAGCTTGCATTGCTATTTCAAGTCTGTTTCATTGTCTGCTACTTGCATTCCCAGAGCTCCCTACTGCTTGAAATTTGTTTGCTTTCATTAAAATGTGTTGTGCTCTGCTTTAGAGATGTTAGATTTCATTTGCTTGAGAGGTATTTAATCCTTCACCCTAGGGAGAGGTTCATTTCGGCCAATCCAGTCCTCACTGACTAAAGCTGCTGTTTCTCGTCCAATTGTGCCCAAAGTTCTTCCAACACAGGCAACCAACCATCTATCTAGTAAGTCCTTTCTTAAACAGTATGAGAGTCACGGTCTGTTGTGATATGTATGACCTTCCATTGTTGGTTTCTATTTCCTAGGTAAAACAAGTACTGCCTTTGGAAGTTAAACTGGCTGTGTTAATGATATCTTACATTCTGTGGCTTTGTGTGACTGCAGAAAGGGAACAGTCAGTGGTGGGACAGTCTGAACTTGGTTCTTTTGCTGTGTCTGACTTGCAGGCAAAGCAACGGGTTAGAATTTGTAACCAAAGTTGAGCACTTCTGTGACCACTATGAAAAAGGGTTGTGACATACTTGAAAGAAATTTATAAACACCTTATCTACTAACATGGGATTACGGATTTTACAAGAAAAAAACATGCTGCTGTACCCCAAGCAAATACTGTCTTGCAAAAAAAGAATGGGTCCCGTAATTAAACTGATTAGTGAGGTGAAAACAATGATTGCCTCTGTTTTACTTAGAGGCTTCTCTGTGATAGGAAGCCATTCAAATATTTTAAGTGTATTTTAAAAGATCTGTGTGAGGTTGACACTGCAACAACGTAAGTTTTTTATATTGAGTCTAAATGGCTGCTAGAGGCAAGTTAAAATAAGGCTATGTTATTTTTATAACTGCCTCTAGTAAACCGTAGGAAATTTGTAGAAATTTTGTAATCAAATACTTAACAATTTGCATGACAAAAAAATAAAAAAAAAATAAAAGGAAGGGGCGGGGGGGCAGAACTGGGAGGTGTCTCTACCTGATAACATGTAGCAACAGGGCAGAAAAATTAAGCTGAAAGGAATGTTACACTTTGTGAAGAGAGACATGTAGCAACAGGGCAGAAAAATTAAGCGTTTTAGCTGAAAGGAATGTTACACTTTGTGAAGAGAAACAACTGATACAGCTGATCAGATTATTACCATTTTCGCTTTTTGCCTATGTCAAGTTTTGACTCCAGGCAATTTTTTAAAAATTGTATTTTAGATTAGTCACAACAAAGTAATTGTCTGAAGAAAAGGTTTGTAACGTGTTCTTTGCTTTCCCCCCTCCCCCTCCAAAAGGTGCTATCGACTTGGCAGCTAAAAGTGCGGGTATTATCCCTGGTAGCCCTGTGCCTGTCCTGGATGCAGATGGTTTGTCAGGTGTATCTCCATTGTCACCAGACGGAGTGACCACGGTGGTAACAGGGCAGGAGTCAACAGTAGCACATCAGAATGGAGGCTCCATCACCACTGTAGAGGTCAGAGTCTCTTTTAAAAGTCGTTAATATCTTACTCTTTCATTGTATAAAAAAAAGCTGTATTATTAATTACTTCAATGGGCTTTCTCCTGGAGCTTGCTGTTAGATGCTTTTCTCATGGCAAACCCAGTTGATGTTGTATAGTGTGTATTTTGGGGTTGAGGGATCAAATCGTTGTGACATTGAACAATCCTATATAATAGCTTTCAGCTGTGAGACTGTTGAAGTTGGCCATCCAGAAATCTGGGCTTGAAGAGAATCACAGAACCACAGAATAGTTTGGGTTGGAAGGAACCTTAAAGCTCATCCAGTTCCAACCCCCCTGCCATCAGCAGGGACACCTTCCACTAGACCACGTTGCTCAAAGCCTCATCCAGCCTGGCCTTCAACACTTCCAGGGAGGAGCAGCCACAGCTTCTCTGGCCAACCTGGGACACTGTCTCACCACCCTCACACCAAAGAATTTCTTCCTCACATCTCATCTCCGTCTCGCTCTTCCAGTTTCAAGCCATCACCCCTTGTTCTATCACTCCCTGCCCTTGTCCAAAGTCCCTCCCCAGCCTTCCTGGAGCCCCTTCAGGTACTGGGAGGCTGCTAGAAGGTCTCCCCGGAGCCTTCTCTTCTCCAGGCTGAACAGCCCCAGCTCTCAGCTTGTCCTCATAGGAGAGGTGCTCTGGGCACCTGGAATGGCAACTGTGTTTTCTCCTTTCTTTTTCTTTCACTGACACCCAGAGACATGTTAGTTTGTGTCATTTTCTGAAGGAGTTGATGGGCAATTTTGGAATGCATGCTATGTAGAAAGATCATGCAAAAATGGTGACAGGCACTTGTCTCTTACCTCCCCAGCTACATTTACAGCATCTCCTGTGAACGTTGGGCACTCATGTGATTTCTCTTGTGCTTCTAGGGCTCAGGCCCTGGGTGTCGGGTTCCGTTCATCAGCCTACCAACACAGCATGAGCAGGAGGCAGTTCCTGATGGTTTCCAGGTACAGCATGTGTTGAAAGAACACTTGTGTGAAATGGGTAATGTTTTGAAAACACCACTGGTATTACTAGTTATAACCCCTTATTCCCAGGTAATTGTACACCATGGGTACTGTTTTGTAGGAACTGAAATCTTGCGCATCTGAAGAAATTTAAAGAAAGCAGCTTTCCTAAATTTCTTAAATTGATGTGGGTGCTGTTCTCTAAAAAAGTAAAGTGAAGCTGACATTCTCTGACCTCTAAAGGACAAACAGGTTTTATGTATTTCTTGATAGAGTGGCTCTGCTTTGTCATACGTGTGTATTTTAGACATCACAAAGAAAGATTTCAGCAACTGGCAGTCCTGCTGCTTGCGTGTTGCTGAAGAAGGAATACTAGGACTAAGAACATAATTGTAATTCCAGCATCCTCTTTAGAGAATCACTTTTCTTTATGCTTGATCAAATAAGAAATAGGTACTTAAAAAGTAACTGTAGCAGCACTTAAGTTGTAAGAGTGTTATCCTATCCCCAACTTCTTTCTCCAGTGAAATCCAGGACCTTACATTAGATACTTAATCCTCAGAAAACAGGCTTTTTTTTTTTTTTTTTTTTTCTCTCTCTAGTGGAAGCACTTTACACCTTTTCTGTGACAAGTACATGTGAAAAAGGTCAAATTAATTTGTTTGGAGAGCATAAAGTAAAGATGGTTTTTTGGTTTTTTGTGGGTTTTTTTTAAAATAGGACAGATATTAGCACATTAACTTCCTAGACATTTATTTCTGGTAATGGGTCCTTAAGTTCTGGTTCTTGCTGTCAGGACAGCTTTTTGTATACTACATCAGAAAAAAATCACAGTTCTATAATGAGGTATTAATGATGACACCCCTTAAAAAAGACAAATTGAGTTTTGGGAAGTCCGGCTGTAAAGAGGAGTGAGTTAGCATTTTAAAATATTTATATACTCTTAAAGCAGTTACAGGTTTTCTGTCTATACAAAGGCAAATTAATACTTAATTCTTAGGAACTATCTTGTAGGTTTATCAAAATCGTGTTAATTTTATCATTATGCTTGTTTCTGTTACGCAGGCTGTATTAAATATTCTATGGAATGTTACAGACCCATATTTTTTCAGATTATTTGGTAAGATATGGGCTGAAGCATATTTGTTGATGCTTACAGATATTTTTCATTAAAATAATACAGATTTATTATATAACTAATAATATATTCCTAAAATTTTAGTAATATTTTTAGTGGCTTATTAGTCCTCTTTTTTTTTTTTTTTTTTTACCTTAAAGTCTGATTTCAATCTGATGCTTATGAGCTAAGCTATTGCTTCTCACATAGATTTCCAAGTCAAATTCATGAACAATTTTGTTTCTTGTAACAGGGCACACCAGTCCTTTCTCTGTCAGAACTGTCCAAGAATCCTCTCCAAAATGGTCTTTCCACCCCTCCACTTCCCTCATCAGAGGCTTCCAGCACCCGGCTCTCTCCTCCCAATGTTTCTGCTCTCTTGGATATTTCTCTGCCTGGACCACCTGAAGATGTGCTTTCTCAAGGAGAACCTGCCACTCAAATCAGTGATTCTATTATTGAAATAGCTATCAGCTCTGGTCAATACAGTAAGTCTGAGCTTAGCTAACATCCTCCTATTAACTTAAAAAAAATAAAACTGTCATCTTACATGTCAGCAGAAAATTCTGGGAAGCAGTTCTTGATTTTTGGGGTTTTCTTAATTATCTGTTGGAAATAAAATTATGTCCCTAGTCTTTATTTTCTAGCATGTATGGATGTGGTTTTGTTGTTGTTTTTTTCCTTTCTAAAGATAAACTGGTGCCATGTCCTATAACCTTACCGCATTGACTGAATCAGTGATTCCTGACATTGGCTTACAGGTGAAGGTGTTTCTCTCTCTCCTGCAAAGCTGAATGGCAGTGACAGCTCCAAAAGTCTTCCGTCCCCATCCAGTAGTCCTCAACAGAACTGGATTGCTTCTCCCAGCCATGATCCCCAGTGGTACCCCAATGACTCCACAGACTCATCTCTCAGCAGCTTGTTTTGTGAGTGTCAGTATGCAGAGAACTTCCACAAAAAAACTCTTTGCTTTAAAAACAAACAAAACAACTGTTTATTAGAAGTTAATCCTTTGGAAAAATGATCATAAAACCATCAGGATGTTTGTAGAATTCTTCCCTTCTTGCTTTCATTTCAGCAGTGTTGCCTTGAATACATTTTCTTTCTCTTTACAAGTCTGCTCCTGAAAAGTTCCTGCTGCTAGATTGGGGTCCATACCTTGGGACAAATAATTCCTTTGCAGTTCTTTGTAGTCTGTTTGGAGCCTGACTCATCACTTAGGTTGAGACATTTTGGCTGTTCTGCCAAAATGAAAAGATGCCCTTGGCTCTGATGTTGGAAAAACAGGCTTCGTTCTATGCTGCATGAGCATAAACTCAAAGACGTGAGATCACTGGGTTTGTTTGGGGTTTGGCTGGTGGGTTTTTTTAATTAACATTTGATGGAACCAGCGTAATTAGTTTCTGTACTCTTAGCAGTGTGCTGATGGTGTTCATGCTGGTAACGCATAATTTTTAAGGGACAGAAGAAATAGATATATGTCCTTCATTTTCTCTTTCCTTGTTTCTCTTTATCCTCCCCATTGCAAACATTCAGTACAGTGACTTATCGATGTACCTGTTCTTTATAGCAAGTTTCATCTCCCCCGAGAAGGGACGAAAAATGTTGCCAACTCCTGTTGGGACTACCAGTGGCACCTCCTTGCTGGGACCCAGCCTTCTGGATGGAAACTCACGGGACTCTTTTGTGTCACGATCTCTGGCAGATGTAGCAGAGGTATGTCATCAAATTACAGCTATCTGCTTCCTTTTTTAGTGCAGTGGTATTGTATATTGTCCATCATACCTTCCTGAGGTATTGGAGGTAAAGATGCTTTGACATCTAGACTTTAGCTTAGTAAACAGTCTTAACAGAAAGATGTAAAATGACCTGAGGGTGTACTGCACCAGAGCTGGTGCAAGAAGCTGTTGTGAGCACCTTCAACCCAGGTCCTTTCTGCTGGGGGGAGGTCATGTTTACCTTGTTGGATGTATCTTTGTTTTGACAGAGGGAGTTGTAATCCTTCTCTTTTGTGTGTGTCCTGCTTTGTAGAGCAGGAATTGGAAATACTAAAGATGAGAGAAAGCTACTGATGCAGCTGCAGTACAGTTGGAGGTCTGGTAGAAAAAATAACTAGGTTCAGAAGGAAGAAGCAGGAAATGACTAATATTAAATTACCTGAGAGAATGGCAGAAGGTCCTGTGCTGCCGAGTTATTTTCTCTGTTGGTAGAATTATCCTTGTGTTTTGAAATCTTTTGAAGGGATAGAGTGAAGACCAGCAGTTACTAAGACTTTGATACACTCAAGGACAGAGCTCCCTTTCAGAGGGACAGAGCCAGACTGGAAGAATGAGCTGCCAGAAACATTATGGAATTCAGGAAGGACAAATGCAAAGTCCTGCTCCCAGGAAGGAATAACCCTGACAGCAATATAGGCTGGAGAATGATTAGGGGACAGCTCTGCTGAGAAGTACCTGGGCATCTTGTTAGACAGCAAGGTGAACATGAACATGAGCCGGGATGTTCTGTGGCAGCTAAGACAACCAACAATGTGGTGAGCTGTTTCAGCAAAAAAAAAAAACTGATGATTATCCCACTCTACTCAACAGCTATGAGACCATGTCTAGAATATTGGCAGCAGTTTTGAGCACCCAATACTGCAAAGACATAAATAAACTGGAGCAAGTTCAGCAGAGGGCCACGAAGATGATTAGGGGGCTGAAGCACCTGTCTGTGAAGAAAGGCTGATGGTACTGGGCTTGTTCAACCTGGAGCAGGCTTCAGGGTGGGAGGGACCTATCTGCCTGCCACTACTTGCGGCGAGGTCAAGAAGATGTAGCCAGGCCCTTCACAGAGTGGTGGTGGATGGTGAGAGGAACAGGCAAAAGCCCAATTGAGTAGGTTATGACTACATATAAAGAAAAGCTTTATCACCCTGAGGGCAGTCAGGCAGAGGAACGGGTTGACCGGAGATGTTGTGCCGTGTCTGTCTTCAGAGCTTTTCGAGACTAATATCAATAAAGCTCCAAGTAAGCTGGTCTGTCCTCCTAGGTGACCCTGCTTTGAGCACAGGAGGTTGAACTAGAGACCTTTTCACGTCCCTTCCAATCTTAATTATCCTATGATTTACAGTGATTGACTCAGTGTAACATCATGTACGTTTTAATTTGTGGGGGCCAGCCCTGATGGAAGGAAATGTCATTCCTCTATTGCCCTTTGGATTTGGATAAGGAGGTTCTGTACAGACCTTGTAACCAGAAGCTGCAGTGAGCTCACGCTGTTTTAATGTGCCCTTGGCAGCTTCAGACTCCACATACAGCTCTACTTCCTGGCATAAATACGAAGCTTCTGCTTACTTGGTGGTGAGAATCTGTCAAGGTGTGTGTTAATAAAGGAATATATGGTAACTTACTTGCGTGGATTTTAAGTGGCGTTGCAGCCCTTGATCTTACAAACTGCCTTTGAAAAATGGGGTAAGCCAACATTTTAGGCACACCAGAGCAGCTATTGTGGCAGGTGCAGATTTGTGTTGGAGTCTTCAGAGGAAGCAAATATCCTTTAAAAATGGCTTTAATGATGGGAGAATTTTGAAAGGCCTTTTATTAAGTGTCCTGCAGAATCAAGTTTTATTTACAAATGCGGTTTCTATGTTAGAGGTAATGTCTATAGAGGTTTTTGTACTAGTGCACCTTAATGCTGAATTGAGGATAGTCAGGTAAGGCCCATTGAGTCTATAGGGTTTGGTGTTTTGGTTTTGTTTTGTTTGTGGGTTGTTTGTTTTATTTTTTTCTTAGAGGCTTCCATTTAGCCATGGATAAGAGCTATTCTCTAACTCAGACAAAGTGAGATAAAGTGTATCTTTCATATGAGGAAAGGCTGGGAATGAAGATGAGGGAGCTGGACTCAGGCCAAGAGGCAGTGGGTACAAATTGAAATACATGAAATTCCACCTGAACACAAAAAACCTTTTTTTTTAATGTGGGAATGGTCAAACACGGAAACAGGTTGCCCAGAGAGGTTGTGGAATCTCCATTCATGGAGATAATTCAGCATTTGACTGGACAAGGTCCAGGGCAAGCTGTTCTATCTGACCCTACTTGATCAGGATGGTTGAACAAAATGATCTCAAGATGTCCCTTCCAACCTAACCAGTTCTGTGACTCTGTTTAAATTTCCACTGACATGTAGCTCTTTTCTCTCGTCTCTTCTAGGTGGTGGATTCCCAGCTGGCTTGCATGATGAACGAGAACAGCATAGATTACATATCTCGTTTTAATGACCTTGCACAGGAACTATCAATACCTGAGCCAGCCCGCAGGGAAATTCTGTTTGATGGAGGAGGTGGTGGTCCCCCAATTGGGGATCTCTCACAGTGAGCGTATGAGACCAACAGGCTGTTGTAGACTGTTCAGCGAAAGTTGGAGCTTGAAGTGCTGGATCATGGCAAGGGCAGGGTGTAGAGAGAACAGCTGAGGCTCAGTTGTCCTTGTCTTGTGCGCCTCTTTTAGAAAGAGAAGCATTGTCTTCAAAGGTCTGAAGAAATATTTGCAAGTCCTGGAATGTGCAATATACTGGGAACAACAAAACGCAGAATAGGAAATGGCATGTCCCCTGCATCAGTGATATAAGATGGGAGGTTTATGGGACATTCCTGGACTTGTACTTTGGAATGGCCTAAGCCAGAAGCTCAAGCAGGGAAGGGTATTGCCAGAAGCTCCCCTACATTAATTATTTTTTGTGTAGTAATCAAAATGCCATGATTTGGGATCCACATTGAAGTTGTGGAGGATGAAGGGTGGGGGTGGGTATGGGAACCATTTTGCATCTTGACATGTCCTAGTTGGCACTCTTTTTATCAGTCAATCAGACTGAAGTTTCTTGCACTCTCTTCAAAGGCGCTGCGACTCTACAATGCTTTGTTTTTATAGACTGTTCTGTTTCTTTGGCTGTTTTGTTGTTTGACCATTCCAGCAGGGGCACGTACTTACTTCTTTGTTGTGTAGGGGAGCTCTGATTCACCCTACTCCCAGACTGCATGGATCTTTGGGGAGTTTCCTCTGTTTTTAAACCCCATCACATGTCACAGTCATCATCATCCTTACTGCACTCATTCTCCACCTTTGAGATTCACATTGCACAGTTTGTCCCATGGATGGGAGAGTGTTTTCTTGCTTTCCCTGAAGAACGGTTGCTTTTTAAGTCAGGAAACACTGCAGAAGAGCTTACTGGAATCACTGTTAAAGCTTTGTCATAATTAGTCTTGGCTTTGCCAGAAAACTGTATATATTGCCATCTATCTTCACAAAAACTGAGGATTTACCTGAGAGGGGAAATAGGAAAGAATATTCTAATGTATAGAAAAAAATAATATGTCAACACTAAAGTTGTTGAGATCTGTTTTGTGTCACAAAGAGGAGAGGTGTCAACTCCTAGCTTAATCCCTTAGTCCTTCCTTATTTCCTCCCTGTTCTGTGAATTCCAGGTGCTCTGTAGTACCTCAGGGCATCATTTTTCATTATATTCGCTCCCAGGCACTAGTGGATCTGGTACTCCCTCTACTAAATCCCTATGCATTTAATGTTAGTGTTTTAATATTTGAAAGACCCAGATCCTGATACCAGCGGGTTCAAAGGAATATAAAGTTACTTTCTCTGCAGCTGATTGTCCATTGATTCTACCTTTATATCTCAGGAGACTTTTCCTATTTCCTTTCCTGCCAGTCATGAGAGAGAATACCTTTATTGTTCCCCTTTTTTAAGCACTTGTCTGCTTCTCCAGTAAGAGGATGTCCGTTGGCTATTTTAAGTAGCTCTGAATTTATCCAAGGGGCTAGACCTATATAAACCTCAACTTTCTATTATTAATAAGTAAACAAAACTTCTCCATCTCTTAGGCTATTATCAGGGGTTCATTTCCCCAACTTGCACTATACTTGATGGATGTAGTTCTACCTGCCTTTAGCTGCTTTTACAAGGCATTTGACTGGGAGTTTCTTCTTACAACCTTGCTCACAATGCACTGATTGGATTTGCTGTTTTCCCAGTCACTGGACCCTGCTTCATGTAGATTTTTTTAATATAGTTTGCCTTATGCTTTCTATCATTAAGAGAAAATGTAACAAGTTTTCTGATGCGCCTTTTGTGTGGCCCAGAGCAACCTTCCTGATTTCATGCAAAAAGTAGTGAGATGTGGATGACATTCCAAGAGCCCACGCATCAGGTTGCTACATTCTCCTCTTTGCCATAGGAACGATACAGACAGGTAAAAACAGCATTAGTACAATTGATGTTCCCAACAGGGAGGCAAACCTATATTGCTAGCAAGAAAACAATTAGCTAGAAGAATTAAGAATTTCTTACCTGTGGGCTAACTTCCTATTTTGACTGCATGCCATGTGGGATGTTAAGTCCTTCTGTCATTATTTCTCTTTCGTTATTCTTACAGAGCCTTATTTGAGAATCCTGATGCAATTATCACAAAGTCTTGTACATCTAGAATATAAAAAGTTGAAGGGTGTCAGAAAAATGAACACTGAGGACTTTACTGTTCTGAGCATTCATCCTTGGTGTGGAGAGGGTACCCATTAATCTCAAGAGTCACTCCCTCTAAAAGTTTTTAAGTTTTACTTAAAGTTGAGCTGGATTTTGGATCAGTCTTTCCCAGATTGTTTTCTCTTGGTTTCGGTTTATTACAGTAGTAATGCTGATTATCCTATATGCCATACCTCCAAAAATCCTTCCACTTGCAGGGCAGAAGCAGAGCTCCTACTGTAGCCGTGGCTGTGGGTTACAGGACATACAGGAGGAGATGTGATACATTCTAACCAAGTGTTCTATAAAAAAAATCTGAACTCTCATTCTTAAACTTCTAAATGTTGAAAGACCAGCCTCGTGATATCCAGTGTATTTAGGTAGCTTCACAAACATTTCATCTTCTTTAACCACGCTGGTAATGGAGTGGATGTGACACTGGTTTTGACTCTTAGGTTGCCTAGAATAAGTGCAAGTGTGACTGCACCTGCATGGCAGAGCACTTCATCAGGATCTGTGAAGACTTTCTGCCATCTGATCCAGGGAGCTGTCAGGCTGCCCTTTCTCAGCCCATTCAGTTGTCATAGGGGAACAATAGAATTGCAGAATGAAATGAGCATAGTGGCTATTTTTAATGATGCCATGAGATCAGAAAACTTTAATATTCTGAACCTTAGCAAGTAGACTTGGACCACCAAGTAATAACAAAGTGGAGATGACAGAGGTCAGTTCAGCACTCAGAATTTTGTGGTTAAAAATGTGCTTGGCATCAGCCTCTTAAAAGCTGTCATTATGAAGTAGAATTTGATTTCAGAAATGTAATGCTTTGCAAAGTGCAGTTTAATAATTAAGCCCTTCCAGGACAAGTAAGTCTTATCAGGGAAAAACTTGAAAATAACTTAGATTATTGTGGTAATTTTGAACTGATGCAAATTTTGTTGCCCTTATTATGTGAAAGGTCATTTAAACACACCTCTGATTCCATGGGTTTTGGATTTTAGGTGGATGTGCTTCACAATACTAATCATCATCAGTTTGTGCCTAAGACTGCTAAGAGAAAAATTGGGGGGGTGGGTGTAGGAGGTGTGCATATACACACACACACACACATATATACACACCCACACAGATATGTGTGCTTGTGTGTGTGTGTGTGTGTGTGTGTGTGTATTTGATTTTTTGTAAAACACAAAACTTTTTTGATTTTTATTATTTCTCCTTCCCCAACAGAAGTAACAAAATCCATATGTGCAACAATGTCAGCCTATCCTAAGCAAACATTGAGGCAAGTGATAATGAAATACACGCAGGATTGGTTTTGAGGTAAAGGAGACTTTGTTAGCTGAACAGTCAGCTTCTTGAGACACTGAGAGGTGGTTGGAGAGGACAAATGGACACTAACAAACTCCAGTTCTAGTATTTATTGCACTAGGCTTTCCCTGTGTTGGTTTAGTGACTAGATATAATAAGGAAGTTCTGAGTAGTTCAGCAAGGCGAATGGCAGAAAATTCAGTATTTGTTGTCATCATAGTCTGGGTGAAAAGCAGTACTACATCCTGAGAATTGGATCTACCCCTGCGCGCATGTGTGTGCTACCTGGGTTTTCTGCTGGGTGTTGCATCCTGATTACCCACACAATTCATTTTATCCTTTATCATTAAATCTACTAAGCATAGGAATACTAATTGTTTTTAATATGGTATTGTTAAGCCTTTTCTTGACAGCCCTTTCTGTATTTTTAAATTCAATTAAATGGCTTGGATCAAATTAATTTATAAAGACATCTTATTTTACTGACTGTGCAGAACCCAGAGTGGAAATTAAGTTGCATTTTGGTTTTTCACACTCAGACTTCAGATGCATTTATAAGGAAAGTACTGCACTTTTTTTTTAACCTTTTCGAACCTTTGAATCTCTTAATTTCACAGCAATTTGTAAATGTTAACTAAGTGAAACTTTGGGAAGCACTACGGCAATAAGTTATCATTAATTATTGAAACATGATAACTGCTTTAGAGCTTATGGTTCTGACAGCAAAACTTAATGCTGTTTCTTTTAATAATAGTTAAGCCATATCATCTAAGGTTTCTGGCTTGTTTGAGATGTGAATTTGTTTTATAGATTATAAATATACCTATATAGTGTATGTATAAAGCAGAATGCCTGTCCTTACTGATTATTTTTTGTACCATATTGTAAATTATATTATTTATTCTTTACCAATTTTGGAAAAAGGTGTTTTGGTTATTTAATATAATATACAAAAGCTGTTAAACTTCCTTTGTTTAAATTTCCAATTCAACTTGTAAAGCTGTTTTTATTCTTGTGCATAAATACATACTAATACTTGGTCTAACTTATGTCCAGCGTGTTACTTGCCGTTCATGCCCTATCAGATTTTTCCATTTAACCATTATTTATATAATAATGGCCCCTTGGCAGGAGAGGGGCTAAAATAAAAATTTGTCTGTAATGCCAGGCCTTCCAAGGTGAAATTCTAGTTTCAGTGAAATCAGTGGCATAACTTCCACTGACAACTCCTGTCCCAGAGTTTTCATGATTTTCACCATGGTGAGAGAAGGTTTTGGTTGGTTTGGGGGGGGGTTTTTTGGAGGTTTGGTTTTGTTTGTTGGTTGGGTTTTTTGGTTTTTTTTTACAGCTTCCATCCTCAGTAGGGTCTGCTAATTGTGTCAGAAATCCATCAAACCAGAGGGCTGTCTGTCCTGAATGTCCTGGTTTTGTCCATGGTCACTAGTAACAAGGAGAAGGGGGGAAGGCAAAAGGGTATATATAATAAGGGTATTTGTATGTCTTGGTTTTGTTCTTTTTTTTTTTCCCCCTGGCATTTTTTCCTTCATAGCTTCAGATAAGCAGCAAATTAGATGCAGAGGTTTTGTTCAGGCCATCATATTTTATGTAGCCACTACCAGAAAAACGTTTTCAGCCCAAGAACAAATCAGGACAAGGAACAGGTTGCCCAGAGGCTGCGTTATCTGTCTTCAGAGCTTTCCATGACAAAACTGAACAAAGTCCAGAGGAAGCTGGTCTGATCTACCTCACCCTGCTTTGTGCAGGAGGTTGAGCTAGAGACCTGAGGTTCCTTTCAAGCTGAATTACCCTGTGATCTGTGTCATTACCTTAACTAACTCATTTTTGTGCACATTTAGGATTTTGGTCTCTGCCATATACAATGGCAGTTTTAGTTTAATTACGCATTGAGGAAATGCCAGAGTGCCTTTAGACTAGATAATAATAACGTTTTAAAAAGCTCAACAAAAACCTTACTGGTTTTTGATGCTTCCTTTTAATCCAAAGAGTGAGGACTTGTCTCTACCACTTGTATACTGAAAAAACGACCGTGCGAACAGGTTTGAGCAAGTTTCTGTGCAGCTTCTCACCTCTGCCATGCTGTGACAGGCTCACAGCAAAGAGAGACCTTCAGTTCTTTTCTCCCTTATGTCAAAGCTGATACTGAATCCCACCACTTTTCCTCACAGATTATCTAATTTTTGCTCTTAATGACCAAAATTTAACACTGTAAAAACAGAAGGAATGAGTCAGAAGTAAAGAACAATTAGCAAAGCAAGAAATGAAACAAAGCAAGATGTTGCAGTTAGTATGTATTTTTGGTGGGGGTTTTTTTGTTTGTTTGTTTGTTTTTTAATCCTTGAAGACAAAAGCAGCACTATGATTGTCTCTAATCTTTGAAGACAAAAGCAGCACTATGATTGTCTC
>NW_010308459.1:0-33549 GCF_000700745.2 Antrostomus carolinensis
GTTTGGCTGCCAGCTAAATTAAACTACCACAAAAAGTACATTGCTTCTGTACAACATTTGCTATTTGTCTAGCTAACCAAATCACTTATTCCTCTTATCCTTTTATCCTGTGCTGACTGCGTGAGAATATAAGGTATTTCGAACACACACAATATTCCGACCTATCAAAATTCTGTGTTCATAACCATATCCTCAAGAGTTGTTTTGATCATGTTATTTCCACCTCTTTATTATCACCGCATTTCATGTGTACACTTTATTGCATTTGTTTAAGAAAAAAAATCATGACTCATTATTGCCATGCTATGCCTCATTTTTTTATTAAGTGAATGATTCTCCCCATGATTGTCAGTATTTCTGTTTCTACTTCTCTGCATCCTGGTTATCATAAGATCTTCCTCTATAGAGAATTCAGAGCTTTCTAGTGATGCTCACCACACAGCTGCACTCTCCTAAGTAACTTGATCACTGAGAAAATGGGGGTAAAAATATAATCCAAGAATTCGATTGTACTTGGAGAAAGGGTCACAAAAGACAAACACACTTATGCATGCTATTAGGAATATATGAAATAATTCTTACTGCAATGGAAAACAACATAGGTCCTCGGATGATCCACCAGATTCCCATGTGTTCATTTGTTCCCCAGCACCTGAAGAATAATTTAATATTCTTAAGTATGAATTATGAATTAATTAGATTATTTTAAAACAAAAAAATTAGAATGCTTACATGACCTATGTATATATTTCAAAAGCAATTTGATAAAGTCTGATTTTTTCAGGTGGCACTCAGGAGAAATGGAATAAAAATAGGAAGAGTTTCACCAACAACTGTAATTGTATTTATTCTGAAGATCTTTCCACCAGAATGTTGAGAAAGATTTCCCTAGACTGCAAACTTCAGAATTATCTGGCAAACTCGATCTTTAGATCCACACAACAACTGTACATAACACCAAAACTTCATAATGGAATTCATCTTACTCAGATTTGTCTACCTGAACCTGGAAACTGGAAATGGGTAAACTATGGATTGTGACCATGGCTCTTGACCTGCTAAAAGGTGTGTATACTGCTTCCTTGAAGCTGTCTCATTTTCTCCTGCTCTGACCTTCTAATTTGTTTTATGTGCATGTTCCTTCTTGCTAATTACCCTGAAAGTCTGTAGAATCTTGGCTTGTCATTTATGGTCTACATAACATCTAACTCTATTAAACTGTAATTGTGATTTGGTTCCTCATGTTACTTAATAACTATATCGGTGTTCTGAACAAAACTCTCCAGGAACCACGAATAAAAAAGGGGAACAAAAGAAATCATACATGAAGCGCAAAGTCTATGTGATGCCATTAATAGCATCATTGTAGATTAGGAGACTGGAAAACTGATGCTTACTAGTACAAGTTACTCTTACTGATTCATTCACTGAATACTGAACACATTAATTTAATATTAGCATTTGGTGAATATAAGTTTTTGTCATTATCCTCCACAACAATTTTTTTTTTTCAAAATGGCAGTGCTTACTAATTAAACTAAAAGTGTAGATGGCTTCCAAGGAAACCACTGATCTCCTTTTCTTACGAACAAGATGTTCTCCATGAAGATATTTGTGCAGACAATTTGCTTTATGTAAATGCATGAACATTTGATGCAATGGTTTACTTTCAAGAACAGTGAATGTTCTTTCTACTTCTTGATTTATGCATAAGTAAATCTGAGAATTCCTAGAAGTATTTTAATATAAAAGTACTAACATGGACCTAGAAAATATAAAAAGTGCTCTATAATCTTAATAAAACCTAGTGGTTAATTCTTGTGTCAACTATTGTCAAGGGCTTCCAGAAAAAATAAGCAAACAGAAAGTCAGTATTCTAAGGCATATTTTATTTAGTAACCTACCCTGTGTTCTCTAGTTTTGATCTGCTTATTCCCCAAGGGCCCACAAACAGGATAGGAACAACTGAAAAGAAAGGGAGTAAATTACAGCCAAGCTTGCAGGATGGGTCATACAAAACACAGATATGTTACAATAGTATATGGTGCAAAGACATATGCTTTTCAGACTTCTATTTAGAATTGTACAAAAATCAATCTGATTCTGGCTTTCCCCATCTGTAGTTGAAATACAAAATGAAATTTCATTGTATATTAGAATCTTGCATTTTCAGACTGATATATACATAGATATATATACACATGCACTGCTGACCTGTCCAAATCTTCTAAATTCCTGACCCTGCGAATTCAAAATACTTGGTACTTCAGGCCGCACAGACTACCTAAGCAGCTTGTTGTTAACATTATTATTTGTTGAACATTAAAGAGTTTTCAGTGGAGGCAAGGAGCCCTGTCTAGTTAATCAAAACAACTGAAAAACTTGGTTTTTCTGGATTATCTTTCCTGGACCCCTTAAAGATAATCCGTGGTCCCCGTTCCCCTATAGTTGACCCCATTCTTGGAGATCATAGACTGCAGACTGAAAAAAACCCTAAAACTCAAACCCTTGAAATAAAGGATTACCACACTATTCCAATGGTCTACAAATGTGCAGGCACAAGCTTCAATCACAAGCACAAGGCATGAGAGCTACAAAAAGCAGGCATTCAACTGGATTCTCAGCTCAGTAACACAAAGGAGATTTTCTGGTGGATGTGGCAGAAAGGAAAGGAGATGTGGGTCACTGGGGACAGAGCAGGATCTATTCAGGATTCTAGGACACTAGCTAAGGTCATGGGGAAAGCTGGAGTGTGGCAATACAGTTAAAGGTCTGGAAACAAAATATTCTCAGAGATAATAGACCTCTGAGTGGGTAAAATTGGGAAAGAGAGAGAAAGGGTCTCACTTGAGTGGGAGATGGCCTTGGCAAGTAGTGGGTCTGAGAAAACAATCAGGGCATGGACCACTTGGAAAGAGAGCTACATGTGCAGGGGAATATGAGGTTATCCTGCAGGGTAATATGATACCCAGGAGGATGAGGTGACATTATCAAGTGCAGTTCTGGGTCAGTAGCTGAGGAAGTATGTTTGGTAGGCGTAAGCAGCAGCAGTACTACAAATGTCTGTAAGGCAGGTGCCAGATTTCTCATCTAAGTAGTAATTCTGTTACATAGAAATAAGAAATTAAGCTAATGAGTTGTAAAAGGCCTTTAGGAAATCAGTGAATATGAATCAAGTATGAGAGCAATGGAGGGGGAATGACAGGGAGATGATAATTGTTGTTCATACTCTTACAGTAGTAAGCAAATTTCTTAACAGACTTGAACTATTGCAGTTTGAATGAGGAATAAAATGGTTAGTCCCTCTTCTGATGAGCTGATGATCAAAGCAACAAATGGAGTTAGAGAGGTGGGAAGAGTGAGGAAGCAATGAGACAAAAAAAAACAGAATGAAAGACAGTGGTCTTGGTGTGTCAGCAGCCTGTATGCCAATACAGCCATATTAATGTAGCACAAGGGATGTTTAAAGGAGAATGTGAGAGTAAACAGAGAAGTCAAGGCATAGATGGTGAGAAGGACCCTCTAAAGTGTAAAGTGCAGCACATGGAGAAAACCCAGAGGCTTGGAAAAGAACAGCAAAGTATGGTGCTATGCTTTGACAGAAGCATTTAATAGATGAAGAAGGATGGGAATGAGTGTGAAAGTGAAGGAAAATAGTTTATGTCTGATGAGGAAGAAGCAAAAGAGAAAAAGGAGGGATGACAAAAAATGGGTAGCGTGTTCAGAACTGCAAGCCTGAAAAATAACCTTCACAGCAGCATAGTGGATGAGTACAGGTAAGCTCAAAGAAAAGGATGCTGTAGGGAATAAGACAAGTTCGAATGTGACTATATCTAGAGATGCATGAAAGGATTAAGCTAATATCTCACTTCTCTGAAATATTTAAATAATTCACTCTTTAAAGGTACTTGTCTTCTTCCTTTGGTTCCAGAGACAATTTCAGTATTAGTTACCTAAATTTAACCTTCTTAAATAAAATGAATCCCCTCTTCCATTAGGTAGGCTAAACTAAGGATTTAAGCTCTACCTGATTCTAAGAACCCACAGGAAGTCTGACATGAAAACACCACTCAATGAACACAGCATAAATTATACTGGGGGAGCAGAGGAGTAACAGAAGTTGGGAGGTGGCACAAGGATTAAAAAAATTAAAAATTCTGTTATAATTATATGGAGCTTGACTTCATATTTAGATAATCAGGAAAGTTTTAATTTTTTTAATATTAACTACTTGATTTCCCCGTAAATGTATGGAAGTTGCTCCAGAATACTTGAGACTCATCACTGACTGTGCAGAGAAGGGTTTAAGAATGTATTTTATCTTGATAAAAAATAAGATCCTTTACCCTGAGAAACTAGACTTGTTTTGAAGACAAGACAAATTTTCTGAGACAATTCTAAACAGCAAATTCCTATGCTGGTACCAAAATGCAATATTTGAATATTCCAGTCTCTGATTTGTATTTGTCCTGACAAAATATTATCATCAACAGAGATGTCTCAATATGTACCTAAATTTAGTTGCCAAATCTGAGCTTTAATATGCTGGCATATATGTGCATGTCCTTCTCAGCTTAAATGTGAGTGGATTTGGTGAAAAAAGATTCATATGTGAAATTTCACATCCTTGGAGCCTCGAAGAACTGAATTTGAGTGGCTAGTATTGACTTGGGAGTACTGTATTGCAAATGATCGATGACTAGTTTGTTTAGGCTTTCCTTATCTCTTCATCATAGGTATTAAATAAAATCCCATTCCTTGTGATTGTTAGAGAGATTGCCTAGTACAACTTTTGGACAATTAAAACTGAAAGACATAGATTACTGTCAAGCTGAAAACAGTAACCAAAAATTTATTTTAAACATGTAAGTATTATAGCATTCTAACTGTAATGTTTATAATTTTAATCTTGGCTGCCATTTGCTTCAGCTATTTTTGTTTGAGTTTAAACATCTCTTTAAAATCACGCCTCTTTTTCCTTAGTAAATAATTTTAGCAAGGAGTACAGCACAGCAAATAGGGAATAATCTATTTATAACTATATAATTGTCCACCACAATCAAATCCCTCTAAAAATCACTTTTCCTTTAGACCGTTAAGGTAAGATAGGAAGGTGAACATATAAAAGAAAATTATTAATGTTTGGACATCTTTGCTATGTAGGTGCTCTGTTACCAAGGAAGAAAATGAAGTTGCTGATAGTACCATAACATTCAGTGGTGACAGAAAATACAGCCAAATATAGTAAAGTTTCTTCTTGTCCTGTCCACTAGGCTACTGTTTTCTTAAGAATCAATTCACCCATTTCCTGTATCTGCAGGTCAAGCTGAACTGCAACGAATGTATCACTACTGGTATACCTTTACTGACAATCACTGACTTCGAAACAAGCAAACAAAAAAGAGTTCAGATTTTCTCTATTTCTTCATTCCAAAGTATGCAGCACCAACTCAAAAATGTACCACAGAATAAAAAATTGGGAAATTGTTAGGTACTTACCCCATCCTATCACAATATATGTCCTTAGCAGTTGTCTTTCAGAGAGTACAACTGTTATCAATAACGTGTGCAGATAAATTCCTTCTACTAACAGCCAAAAATAATTTGCACCAACAAAGTAATGCATGAAAAACTGGGCAGTCCTGCAAATGATTACAATCTGTAGAAACGAGAGACTGGGAATCATTGTTAATATATAAGCTCTCTCTCACTGTTATTACAGTATCTAAACAAGTGTAAGAAAATGAGCACATTTTCCTACTACAGAAAAGACTTTAAATTATTTTTTTCTCTTAGTGTTCTTTCATAGCAAATACATTGTCTTAAAAGTAAGATTTTTGTGCATTGCATTGTGCTATCCATACCAAGAGTGAATAAATAGTGTTATATAAGTGCCAAATAAAAGCATAAATTTCTTCCTTATAACTACAAGTGTAAATTGTTTTGCTTAATTGGATGTTTCTAAATATAGCTATTGATTAATTTGTTGTTTCTATACTAGGCTTCATATAAAATTAATCTATTACAATTTATCAAATTAGAATTTTTTTCTTGATTACCCCAAGCTTTATCAGCATAATTAAAGCATTCGAAGCTCAACTAACAAAAACCTCAAAACTTGCTGCCATATGGCAAACTTCCAACACTGTGAATATTAGGGCAGCTAGCAGCACACATTTTCTATTAGCAATGAACTAACAAGTTACCTCAGGACTGAGGTATAATATCCATCCCGTTTCATCATTTGGTCTTTTGGAGTAGATATTGTAGTACACAGTGTCTTTTATAAGAACTGCTGTGGCACGCAAGATAAAAGATGCAAATAAATTCATATGGATGTAGTTTCTTGTGCAGTGAAGTTTTCTGTGGAAGAAAAAATAATGCATGAATCCTCTGGAATATATTTAATTTGCAGAAATAAAAAAACCCATTGTTGTATTTTTATGGTTGCCATGAATAGATTTTACTTAGGAATTGACTTATCATGTTTGTTAGGAAAATACAAGTTATTTACATTGGAAGCTAAGCAATAAATTCAATTACATGAAAAGAAGAATGTGCATACTGGGGTCTGTACTTTTAAAATGGATGCAAATTTTTTACTAACCTGAGTGAAGAAAGTATAAGGAGAGCTAATACAAGTGAGATGAGAGAAAAATAATATCCTATAGTATACAAGAGCTGTAGTGTGGTAAGTAATTTATGTTCTTCTTCCTAGGAACAAAGAAGAAAAATGTATTATAGATGCAGACAGGAGGACAGAGCATGAACACAGCTCAGAAACTTTTGAGTCCAACTCCTTTGTGGTGCAAGGTAGCCAGGGGAGGTTTCTGATGCCTGTTCCCTAGAATTGCCTCATGAAATCATTGCATGACAGAGACACTTGCAGATTCTTGTTTTCATTTTAAATTCAAAGGCACTCACCGTCTTATTTCAAGATTGCTCCTGCACAAACATAATTCATAATCCAATTTACAGCTAATCATTGCCATAATTACATGCACCAAATTGATCCTGGTGGTATAATAACTGCAGAGACCAACTCATTCAACCTGTACACACAAGTGCAATTACTATGTGTATATCTCGTACAGGCACAACAGTTACACATCTGTTGTGCCTGTACAATTTTGAGATTCAGCTCTGTCTGTTGCTTTTCTGGTTCAAGAAAATCTTTTCTGCAGAGGGGAATATGTGACTTTCATAATCCATATTAGACCTGCAAAGATTTTCTTGGAACCCGTGTCTCTTCCTCAGTGATTTTACTTTTCCCTCAGTGCCAGTAATTTTGGTACTGTCTTCCTGACAGTAGTTTTCTCTAATCAATTTATACTAATGAGTACTGTCTGAATAGCATGGTTGAGCTGTGCCTGCTGGTAGAAACTCTCTTGGAGAGGGTGAAAGTGCCCAGGGAGGAGCTTCCCATGGTACAGCCTCTGTTTCATGAAAACATTCAAACAGGCATGAACTTAATAAAAATAATGAATTATCACCTTGGCTGTGATAATTGTGCAACATCAAAGCAAATTAAATCAAGCTGATTTCTCCAGTGTCTGTGAGTACTAGCTCTGGGTTATTCCTAACATATTGGGACTTTCCAATAAATATAACAAACAAGTACAAAACTACATTTAGTTTTGGTAGGAAAGCTGGTTAAAGCTTTCAGAGATATTGTCTGCTGTCAACACAAGATGAATTAATGTGTCTTCCACCCACAAGTTTGTGATCCAGAATGGTCAACAAACCATGGAAAACTCTGAGTACTTATGAATATTTATCACACTTGCATAAACAAACAGTAAGTTTGTAAGTTCATGCACTCACTATACAAAGAGCTTAGTAAAAACTTAGTGCATGGGGATCCTGAACTAAAACTGTTTAATAAAGTCATCAATAAACTACTGTTACATAATAAAGTAATAAACAGGTACAGTGCTCACCTAACAAAGTAATAAAATTAAAAAATAATCAACAGTAATAGCACTCACCTAAGAGATTTAATTTTGACAATAGCTAAGCTGAATTCTATGGCAAAAGAAATTACAAGAAGCTGAATCTAGATAAGCTACATGCTTTACTGTTACCTGAAACTCTGATGCATTCATTGGAAAGCAGCAGAGTTTGGAAGAGCAGCAATGGAAGTCATTGCTCAGTTATGCAAGCAGGCCACAGGGTCAGATCCCTGTTTCACTGCTTGAACTGTCCTTTGCCTGAAACTTAACTCAGGTGGTGGAAGCGAGCTCGCTCGGTTGCGAACTGCCTTCTTGCAGAGAACATGAACCATATCTGTATATTTGCAGATACAGAGCAAGAGTGTGATTACCAGCTTCAGAAACTGGTAAAAGAAAACTAAAAAAACCCCCTAAACAACTAATATTAAAATAGTAGTGATAATGCTAACAGTAATAAGATATAGTTTTCTAGAATAGAATAAGTTTTCTTCAGCTGATGCATAATTGTTTTCATTTTATCTTCAGTACAAAGAGCTGAGCACTCTTGAGGTGGGAGCATCTAGGTTGCTCTTTATTCAGCTCAGGCTGACGAAACTCAAGGCTTGGTCTGCATGCTGTATCACACCGGTGCCCTGGTTTTGCTAGGATAGAGTTAATTTTCTTCTCAGTAGTTAGAAGAGCCATGTTTTGGTTTCAGTTCAGACTTGCTATGAGAACATTGTTGATAAAAGTACTAATGTTATTAGTTGCTGCTGGAGCTCAAGGCCATCGTGTTTGGCTGTTCACAGCTGCATTAGGACTGGGAGAGAGGAGCGCAGTGAATAGCAAAGCCCAGAACTGGCATTTGGATGTGCCAATGAAATATTCCATATCATATCCCATCATGTTTAGTATATTATCCAGGGCTGACTGGAAAGGGGGGGTGGATTTGCACGGCTTTTCTCGTGGGCTCTCGCTCTTCTGGGATCGCGGTTTTGGTTCAGGATTGTTGCTCCTCTAGGATTGTTAGCTGGGAACGGGCCAGGCTTATCAGTGGGTGGTAAGCAGTTGCACTGGGTTATCACTCATTTTCATATCTTATTACTGTTAGCATTATCACTACTATTTTTTTTTTTTTTTTTTTTTTTTTAGTTTTCTTTTATTTCTATTATTAAACTGTTTTTATCTCAATCTATGAGCCTCCTGATCCTTGCCCCCAATCCTCTCCCCTATCCCCTGGGGGTGGGGAGGCAGTTGTGAAACTATCACAACTGGGAAGCACGGTATTTGCAACATGATGAATCCTCCAGTCACTGACTAGCTACATTTGAAAGGACCAGTTAACAGCTCATTAAATATTAAAAGGCTCAGGATGTGGCAGGGAATGGAGTTGTCTGGCCTTGGCAGACTACAGCAATTTGGGGCAGACAATGCGATGCTTTGAACTAAAATTATTTGCTTGTCAAGTTGCAGTCTTTTTCAATTTTATTAGCACAAATTTAGCACATGTGAACACTGGACTCTGAAAAGAAAATAATTTGTGACATCTAAAGCAGGAATCCCCTTCTTCAATCCTTCCTCCTCTTCTAAATAAAATAACAAGTTTCCATTTGGTAATCTAAATGAAATCTGAACATCTTTTGCAGGTATTCAATGGAAATGTTTTATCAGTTACTCAAGAAGGGATTAAGAAGATTAAAGTATTAAACCATAACATAAAACATACTTACATTTTTTTTGAAATGGTTTTCCTCAGAACATTCTGAATTATCACGCCAAATGTCTGTGGAATTTTCCTTCATTTGCCAAATCCCTTGTTTCAAGCAGACTCTGTATACATTTCCTACACTTCCTGAAAGTAAACAGAGATGTAGTCTGAAAGGTCAAAATAAAGATTTCATTTTTCCTGTGTTTTAAAGATTTCTCCCTTACACCACAGCAACAGACACCACTCCACACACACTCAAAAAAGGAATAAACCCCAATTTTCTTTTGTCTTTGACAATATATTTTTCATATTTACATAGGACAAAGTAGGAATGTAATCTAGCAGAAATAAATTCCCAGAATGTATCTGGTATGTACAAAAAAATTACATAGTTAGTACATCCAAAAGAAAAGCATACATCTCACTTTATTCTTTTTACTCATTAAGCTCTTAAATTCCATCAGGTATTAGCAGCATATTGCCCAGACTCTGCAGTCAAAATTGTAAGAGGAAGAGTATGGTTTGATTAGGGAATTATCTTCCTCTGAAACACCCATGGCTGATGTTTTATTTACATACTTTGGGGCCCAATCAGCAGGTGGTGTGAACTCCTGAAGCTTTCTTTGCTTTCACTGCATTGTCCTAGTTTATATTAATTAAGGATTTGCCCATAACATCGGAAGAATAGTATGGGAACCCTGGTTGATGTTTGTTTGATGTTGCTCTCAACAGCTGCCATTGATTTATTTATAATCAGATCTGAGCTTTTTCATTCATTTTTTAATTAGAAAGAGTTTAAAGGTTTCAGCAACAGTCCGAATATCTCTTTTCACTCAGGATAACCAGAACTGAGAGAACTGCTTTGGGAGCACAGTTTGCTGTGATGGAGTAGGAGCTCTGTGTGGAGACTAGACACTGAAAAAAAATCTGAAGGCCTCTAATTTCTAAACTATCCTAATTTTTCAATGCTCAGGCTTGGCAATGACAACAAACCACAATAAACTTACCTCAACCTTCCAAGCATTTCTTGCCCAAGTCTATCAGTGTCCCAGAACAGACACAGCTATGCCTTGGAAATAGGACGAGCAATGGAAATGGGGACCACAAGCAACCCTAACACCAGTCCCACAAAATCTTTAGGACAAACAGACAGCTGAGCTCTCTCCAACGCCTCTTCTCCTAAATTGCTGTGGCATGGATGAGAATGACAGATGAAGCTGTAAAGGCAGCCCAACTGTGTTCCCCAATATGAACACAATTAAAATCTTTGTAACCTGAGGCAATGTCTTACATCATGCTTTTGTAGAAATATAGACAGAAAAAGAGAAAAAAATAAGTCTCCATTACATGAAGGGAAGGAACATGTTTTTATGTTTATTATGAAGAGCTTAACTTGTTCTAAAAGGTTGTCAGAAGCAGTTGTTTGAGAGACTAAATAGACTCTGGGCGTCTTTCTGTTTAGCAGCACAAAAAAGGACAAATGATGACATTACAGAACCAACCATGTGTGGGGTGGGGTGGGCTGGAGAAAAAGGATAAGTAATTAAACATTCACAACAATTTTGTACCTCAATTCAGAAAAGAGGTGTAGAGAGGTGAAAAAAGAAAACTCCCCGACACTTCAAAGAACACTGGGACAAGAGAGACCAGCATAATCTCTCCTTTATATGGATTCTAAGTGTAATCCTGAAGTTAGCACTTTCACATTACCGTTTTCCAGCCACGGCAAATATGAAGGACAAGGAACAGAGACATTTCCTGGGGGAGAGTAAGGCCAGCAAACAAATTGATCAAAAGTCCCATTACAGTGTATTCCTGGGGAGAGAAGCAAATAGAAGTTTTACAAACAGTTGTTCAGACAATGGACAATCACAAAAACCATTGTATACTGTTTCAGGTAACCTGCAAGCTACTTCAGAGTATTTATAAAATGTAAACTTTGTGCATTCACTGTGCAATGCTCAGTGCACAGTACAAAAATGGCTGCTACCCTTCTTCCCTGGGTCTACACAATGGCAGCAGGTTTTACATGCTTCATTATGACATAAGAGTATTGCTCAAAATCATCCTGAGGCCTCTGTTATCTGAATGTAACAGACAGATACCAGCCATGCTCTCATTTGCTATTTTTCATACCTGCCGCAGACTTTTTGCTGTTAAATGGGAGATATTCCACCTTTCATGACCACTGTAAGACCTGCTCTCATCTCAGACCACTGCCAGCTTCTTGGGCAGTGACTTCTTATGTCTTTGGACAGTAGAGGTTACGGAGCTGGCAATATCTCAGACTAACTGTTTTAAGCTTCATCACATCACTCACAGGACTTAAGATAAAACATTTGATAATGCAGAACTGAAATGGTACAATCAGGTTACTGTAAGAAAAAACTGCATTAATGACTGCACTAATCTCTTGGTTAGATTTTGTCTTTCTTCTAGGGTAAGCTGAAGTTCTCCTCTCTTAGCCTTAATGCTTTTGCCCATACAAAGGAGAAGAGTATATCCTCTTTGTTTTCTGTAATACTTAGCAATACTTTGAGAAAATTGTGTGGGAAGAAGAATACAGGGAGCAGCAAAGATAGCTGTGTGCTATCTCACTAGCATCTTTTTAGGGTCCTTCTGCTAAAATACAGAGCACAGCATGTGAAATCCTAGTTATTCCCTTGTACCTTTGAGGCTGAACATCTGTGGCCTCATCTGCCTTATGACCCATGTAGTTGATAAAATTCATAGCTGTTTTTTTTGCTGTTCCTTTCCCCAATGTCTGACCAAGGTTTGTTCAAGTGTGAATTGAGTAGGCTACCAGGAGAAAAATATTTTTCTCTCATTTCATGGAAACTGGGGTTCTGAGTCCCTATGGTCCTCCTGATCACCTGCTACCAATATTGCCTTTTAATATCTTGCCAGGTGTCACTGCTTGTGTCCTTCTGGGTCATCTGGCTTAGTTCTAATTGCCACCAAAAGCCACCATTGTCTGCCTTCCCACCATAATATACTCTTCTTTTGTATCATGCTAAGTTTCTGCATACTAGATTTTCACCACAGATCATTGATCTCTAGCTTCTTGCCACTATTTGTCTTTCTTTCTTGTCAGATTTAGTTGTAAACTATCCTGCAGGTGTACTGACTGGTCTGATGTGTGCTTTGCTTCTCTGTCTTTCCAGAAAAGCTTTTGTCCCTTCTGTAATCCTCATCACTGTAGTAGTTTTTCTGCCTCTCTGAGTGTAATCACATAGTCTGTAATTTATGGCAGCTTCTTTGTCTGACCTTCCTGTGTTTTTGCCTTCCTTATTTCCCACAGTCAAAGTAAGCAGATAAAGATGAGAAAAGACAAGAGAAGAAAGAGAAGAGGAGAAGAGAAGAGAAGAAGAGAGAAAAGAAAAGATAAAAAAGGAAAAGGTAAAAAAGAAAAGCGTAGCATTTCCAAAATGTCAAAGGACAACAAAAAGCAAAACTCTGGAATGAAGATCATACTTTTCTTGGTATTTGTGTCCTACTACTAGAAAGTATGAGCCTAGGAATGACCACACTTTATTGGTCCAAAGAAGGTGGACTTCATTGGAGGTAAGGGTAACTCAGATTTGTTATCACACCGGCCATACATGTTGTTCTGCTGACTCCTCTGTCACAAATACACTTTTTTTTTTTCTTCTGAGAAAGTCTGCTTAACATTTCTACTGCATATCATTATTAGTACTTTTCTGACTTCTGATCATTCATTTTTGAAACCTTGAGGTCAGACAAAGATTTACATGACATAGAAGGAAAACTTATAACTGGGTTGTTGACATCTAGCAACAAGTATTATTTTATCATCACATAAAAATCTAGCACAAGGAAGTGGACAATGAAGAACTAGATAAATGAATGCTTCAGCTGAGCGACACCCTGACCCTTCCTGCATGTGCTTTTGGTACCCTGACCCTTCCTGTATGTGACTCTGCTACATGGTAACATCCTGCAAGATAACTAGAACAGTTTCTAGTTACCTGCCTACCTAGGTTTTTTGGGGAACTGAGACAGCCAAGGTGTATCACACTGCTGACAGACATCTAATTATGTGCTCAAATTGACACTGTGTTGTACTAGAAGCATAACAGTTTTGACAGAGGTAACCGCCTGATTTTCCTGCCTCGAACTGCTTAGGACTCAGAAATGATATGCCATCATGCAGATCCCTAAACTATGGAGATTCCCAGATTCTAAATTCTCATCATGGAAATGCATACTGGCAGAAATGGCTTTAAATATTGTTTATGGTTTTATCCTTTGGCATAGTAATGGCTAGAAGAATACTCCAGGACATTGTTCATACAATCTTTATTACCCTCTGGTAAGTTGGTAGAAGCTGAATCCAGAACCTCTATGTCCCCAGAGAGTGGGAAGCACAAGTTCCACACCCCAAATTACTTCTATTTTCCTCCAGTGCCTGCCCATAAAAAGTGCATAAACGTTACAAAGGACTGGGATGCCTATTTTCTCCCAGTTGTCAATGCTGGATACATATTAGGTCAACTTGAACAAGGGTTATCCTGTCCCCTTTAGCACTACTAGTGGCCCAGTGGTTAGCACGCTTCCCTGAAATACTGTAGAATCACAGAACAGCCTAGGTTGGAAATGATCTTGAAAAATAATCTGGTCTAATCTTTGCTGGAAAAGAGAGCCTAAATGAGATTATCTAGCACCTTGTTCAATCGCATCTTGAACACCTCCAGTGATGGGGACTCCACCACATTCCTGAGGAGGTTGTTACAGTGAATGTTCTCACAGTAAAATATGTCTTTCACCCTTATATCAAGGTGAAATCTGATACAACTTGTACTCATTGCCCTTTTTCCTATCCATGCAGCTCTTTGTAAAGAGAGAGCCTCTGTCCCCTTTGGAGCTGCCTTGTACTTTTATGAGGTCCCCCCTGCACCTTTTGTTCTCCAGGGTGAGAAATCCTGACTTCTTCAGTCTTTCCTCATAGGACAGCTTCTCCAGCCCTTTGATCATCTCTATGGCCCTCCCCAGTCTGTCTGCATCTTTCCTGACTTGTGTGGACCAGAACAGGACACAATACTCTACATGCAGCCTAACAAGTGCTGATTGGAGTGGGGTGATCACTTTTCTATCTCTGCTAGTAATGCCCCTACAGATGTAGCCCAGGATCCAATTTGCTTTTGCTGTGGCAGTGATGCACTGCTGACTTATGTTCAGCTTATTGTCCAACAGGACTCCCAGGTCCCTTTCAGCAAGGCGTCTCCACAGCCACATAGATCCTAGCCTAAACTGGGGTCTTTGGTTTTGTCTTTGTTAAACTTCCTGCAGTTCTTGCTAGCCCACTTTTTCAGCCTGTCCAGGTCTCTCTGTAAGATGGCAATGTCTTTCGATGTGTCCACTTCACCACCCAGTTTGCCATCATCACCAAAGTTAGTGAGGGTACTTCCAATGTAATTGTGTCCAAATGATTTATGATGTTGAACAGTGTGGGGCCTGGTATCGATCCCTGGTGGAACCCACTTGTGACAGGCTGCCAGCCTGAGTCAAAACCTTTTTTCACCATTGTTTGAGTGCAGCCTGTTATCCAGTTTGCTAACTCTCTCACAACTCTCCATCCAATTTGTACTTCACCAGCTTGCCCAGAAGGCAGATATGGATTTGAATACTTTGCTGAAGTCCAGGTAAACAACATCCACTGGTCTCTGCATGTTGACAGCAGATGTTACATTTTTGTAGAAAGTGATCAGGTTAGTCAGGCATGATTTGCTTTTGGTAAATCCATGCTAGCTTTTCCCAATCGCCTGCTTCATTTGATTAGTAGCATTTGTTCCATTATTTACCCAGGGACTGAAGTAAGATTAATTGGCCTGCAGTTTTCTGGGTCCTCCTTTATTAGTGACTAGTTTCCCTGCCCTGTTTAGTAATGAGCCTATGGTTTCTCTGCTTATGTATCTTATTGTTCTTTACATCTTCGGACAATTTCAGTTCTAGACGGGCCTTAGCTCCTGAGTACATCTCTGCATGCCCTAGCAAAGTTCTAGTAGTCCTTGATGGGTATTGGGTTGCCTTTCCACAGCTGGTATATTTCTTTTTTTTTGCTTTTAAGCACACCCAAAATCTCAGGAAGAATGAGTGGGCATTTCCTGCCCCATGTATACTATGAAAGCTGAACCAAGTTCTTGATGGAGATGGGAGTCAGCAGTGAGCATGGTGTCTCGCTTTGTTTCCCCAGCTGTTACAGATTCACAGCATAAACTAAGGCAATTATCTCATGCTGTTGCAGCTGCCAGGAGCTGCAGCTGCCTTTGGAGCAGGTCAGTGATGAAGGCTAGAGAGCATGAAGATTCATTCCTTTAGTGTACTGCCATGCCCAAGAAGAACTGCTCATTTTCATCAACTCCTGATTCAGTTGAAAGAGGAGAAAGGCTGATATTGAATGTGATCACTAAAAACAGTTTCTTTGACTCACAGGATACATTTTCCCTTTTGCTTTTCAAAGGCCTGTGCATGTCAGAGATTTCTTATTTTTCTTAGAGAAACTTAATTTTCTTAGAGATTTCTTAATTTTCTTAGAGAAACTTAAACCATAAAACATTACATAATTTAGGCTTAAAACCCACTCTCTCTCTTCTTTTTTTTTTTTTTTTTTTTTTCCCCCCCCTCTGCTGTTTCAAATTCCCAGGCTAATGCTTTGGATTGATTTTCAACTTCTAAATGCATTTTGAATGACGAAGAATACATGCATTGATCTTAATCATACCATAGTTCTGGCCAACAAAGTTGGCCAGTAGTTGACACTACAAGGTCATAATTGCAGATTTCTGCCACTAGCAAAGTGAGTCAAATATCATCCTGGAGTCTCCTGTGCAGTTGATGAGGTAAGGTAACCACCAAGCAAGATGACCATGACTGTATCACTTGCAGACAGGAGTAGAAACCTGCTTATAGCCAGTGAGTCCAAAACAGTTTCACTCTTAATCTTTCCTTGGTGATTGCAATCACTTCTCTCCCAGCTACTTCTTGAACTTCTCCAACTACTCAAACCAAGCCTATGCCATTCTCTCCTGAACACGGTAATCTATCTGGGTAGAGTTTATACTTTTAAGAGCAAAATAATCACAGACTATAAGCTCCCCTTCTCCTAAACAGCATAAAGATTTTAGCACTCAAACAGAGGTAGGAAGTGTGGACTCAGTTTCCCCCTCTGTGGTTTTTCAGAAGAAGATGCTATACTCTGAAGCTACATTGCTCTTCAGCCAAGAATCCAAAAGCCATGAAGGTGAGAGAATAAATAAGAAACTTTAAGCTAATGGTTATAAGTGCCGGGTGAACACGGGGCAACCTGGTCTCTGTGTTTTAGCTTATTAGTCTGATGACTTGTATCACAAAAATAATTAAGCAGTCCTGCGAGAAGAGAACAGCTCCCCAGTTACCTTGACTAGGCAGAAACCAGACTCTGCCTTGCCTCATGTGTTTTGGGTTCTTGTCTGATGTGGCTTAGTTTCTTAAGTATACAAATGGGAGACATGTTTTCCCTGGATAGTCTATTGTCTTGTGTTTCACATAATTTCCAGGAACAAGGGTTTGATTTTGTTCAGGCTGAAAAGGGAGTTGAAAACTGCTGTTCTTCATCCAAAGGACATTGTTCTTACCAACAATGAGAAGCAGCTACCTCTTGATCAGGCATTCAGTGCCGCAACATAGTGGTAGTTCAGCACCAGCTGTTCAATGGTTCATTTCTGTATATGATTTGTTTTTATCTTTAGGAACCTAATATATTCCAGGACAAAGAAAGCCATTAACTTCATGATTGTGTGTTGGCATGTCTAGTAATAGCTGATTGTTCTACATTTAGAACTTACAAAAAGACATACACTTCTGCAAAGCAAGTAAAAGAATATTTGCATATTCATCAATATTACTTAAGATGTTGCTTTATTCTGCTCTTTGTGTCCTTACCACTATCTACAGTTGATTCCTGCAGCATTTTCAAGCATTCTTGTTTATATTTGTTCCATCCAGTAGTGGTTTTTTCCAGCAGAGATCCCTTGGCCTGTGAGTGAAAATACTGGACATAAGGAAAATCAGTTAGAACCTTGCTGTCTTTTAGTGGCAAGTTTCCTTCTGTTATAAGAAATTTAAGAGGAGAGAAGAGAAGAGGAGAGAGGTTAGGAGAATGGAGGAATGGTAGGTAAGCAGGGAGGTAAAGGCAGACCCCTTCCTTCTCCAGGAAATTATTAGTGAAATTTTTTCTGTTAGTGTCTTTGCCTGAGCAAGAAAGGTATTGCCATGGTGTTATATTACCATAGAAATCTATTCAACTTCAGTAAAGTCCCTTTTAAAAAATCCACACAGATTTGCTAGGACCTGTGAGGGTACACCAAAACCATTTGCATTACTTTCCTCCCCTGTAGAAAATGGGTACTTAAAATTTTACAGTTTTTCCAGGATTTTTACTGTCAATTTATGCCAAGGTCAGGTAATACTTGTTATGTGATTATGTTTCTACTAGATTGATTTATGAATCTGATTGATGATAATTTTGATGACTGTTTATTTTTAGAGTATTTTTAAAGACAATCAAGCACACCTGGTTGAGTAGTACAGTAAAAAATTGGAAAGAGTAATGAGTAAGTGATACTGTTTTGCTACTGACACTTTTTCTTCAGTGCATTCTGTACTTCTGCCCAGCAATTCAAAGATCACTGCTTTCTCCAACAGCTGCAACAGTCATAGACATCTTTCTTTTCCTCATTTTTTTCTGAGAAAAGACAAATTTTTTTTTAAGTTTTACTTGCTCATCTGCACCAACCTTGTTGTCCTTTTTGCATGAATAAGGCATAGTATTATTGTCCTCCTCTGTCCATAGGGAGAACAGCCTTTGCCCTCAAGATTTCTTACATAGTGAAATGTAGCACTGTTTTTTTCCATGCCAAAGACATCTCACACAAAAAGATTTTTATGTCCTGAGCTTTTGTAGGTACTTTGTTGTTTTTGTTTTGTTGGGGGTTTTAAGCCATTTTCAAAGCTGATTTTGCCTAAGCCTTCCTGTTACAGTGATGATCCCAGAGGAGAGCAAGAATTCCTTTAAATTCTGAAAAGCTAGCTTTCTGGAAAGAATATGATCTGGAACAATTGCATTGATGTGATCTGTTCAGAGACAATTGAAATAAAAGCACTTCAAGAGCAATTTCCCTTTTACTAGTGTAGCCTTGAAGACAGGCATAACTTTGGCTACAGTCAGTTTAATGACAACTGATTCTGATGAGTCCCCTCTGGTGTCTGGAAATCAACAATCCCATTATTACAAAAGCAGCCACCTCTCTCAGCTGCTCCTGCACTGTGGTCTCCTGGGTCCTTGCTCTGGCTCGTTCTCTTTGCCTGCTCACCCTGTCCTATGATCTAGAAGCTTTTGTCACCAAAAGCATTTAGCTGCTCCAAAAAGCCAGAACAATCCACCTTCAATCTATAGGGTCCTTCTGGACCTATTAGCCATTCTCTTATTTTCTGTGTGAACATAGGCTGAGAACACAAACGAAGCAAAAAATTGTGCCTGTTTAAATGGGGACTTGCTCTGATGGACAAATTCTGGCAGGTTGTATGGGAGAGAATTGCTGTATTTATAAGACATGGATAGCACTATGGCCGCAGAAACACACAGAAGAAACACAGAGGTTGAGGGGATTGTCAATGGAGTTCAAAAAGGGAATGAGAGAAGAGGCTTAGGAGCTCTGCTTGGACCTGCTGACCTTGAGTCACTCCCTTGGTGTTGAGAAGCAGATAAGCAGAAGGAAAGAGACCTAGATGGTAGCATGAAAGGGTGAGATTAGGGATGTAGATAAACAGTTGCTAGCACAGAGTAGAGAATTAAATTTGTCTCCACTGATAAAACTAATCTTAATATAAAATCTGCTCTGCTGTTAAAAAAAAAATAAATTCCCAGCAATATGCATATTTTAATAATGATTTTATAAATAGTGACTGATGTGTTTAGGATGTGGTAGACATCTGTGGCATACGCCTTATGAATGTAAAGGTTGCAAGAATGTAAGGGTCCCAAGGGGGGCTCTCATATTTTAACTTCCTCCCTTCAAATATTAATCTTTCCGACATGTCTTTATCACACAACACTCCTAGTGCAGAAGCCTTTAAGAGGACCATAGCTGATAATTACTGTGTAGGAAAGGAATGGAAAAAAATAGGAGTTAAATGCAAAATTGCTTGGTGACATGTTAGATTTGGGCTGTTGAGGAACTGCCCAATTAAGAGCAAAGCAGTGGAGAGGGGATAATGCTTAAGGTTTAGTGTCACTGTGATGGTGATTGCTATTTATCCAGGGAAAAGAACATCAGCCTAAGCAGTATCTGTGTAATATGCCAGCTGGTCCCCTGAAAGCAGGGCTTTGGGAGGCCAGAGGTGGGCAAGTAGTCGAAGAACACTGCCACTGTAAGTCACCAAAAATGGAAAATTCACTACTGATTGAAAATATTACCAATTGTAATGACCAAATTGTGGAAAGCAGACTAAATAAAAGTTTTCTAAAAGCAACAATCCTTATACCAAAGGGTACTTTTCCGCTCTCCATTGAAAATCAATTTCCCTTTGTCTGGACTAGAAACTTTTTGGAAACTGCCTTTCTCACATGTGGTTGTCCTAAGCTTGTCTGAGCTGGGTCATGTGCCAAGGGCTGAGATAGTCAGGAAAATGTGTGGCTGTGAACTTCACCTGTATTTTTTTCTTTGAGCATAAATTTATTTGAAAAACAAAGAAAGTCACATTTATTTGCTTCTAAACAAGAACAGTGGAGAATATTAGCTAGCTGTTATATAAGACCACTCTTTAATGCATTTTTTTGATGTGTAAAATGTTGTCTGCCCTGTACTCTGCTTTTAGTCTCTCAGCTAATTTCCAGACACCCTCCTTTAAATTCCAGGGAGTAGAGAGACTATGATTATTCTTCCTCTGATGGACTTGCAAGATAAGGAGAAAAAATTTACAGCAGCCATGAGAAAGGAATGCATATTTCCAAAATAAAAATCATCTTGACATTTCCCTCATGTAGGCCTCAAAATGCTGGGAGCCAAAGGAGATTCTTCAAACACTCCCGGGTCAGTGAACCTCATTTGAAGAGGCAAAGACATGGAGATGACGCATTTGTGGAAAACACAGTTTGATTTAAGGGATAGCACTTCAGTTTCTAATAAACAAATGCATTAAACAGCCAAGGAAATACAAGGAAAGCCTCACAGTGGCTACCTGAGTGTTTGTTTGGTTCCATTCCTGGAGACAATGGTTGAAATAAAGTCATGAATAAGCTCACTCAACAAGAGTGAGGAGCAGTTTACACATAAATGACAGTTTCACATAACTTCCTTATGTAATTGTCAGTTTCTGTAAAGCTACATGTAGAGTCAGATAGCCAATACCTGGTCACTTTTGACATAGATATCTATAAGGTGCTTGGTTTTCTAACATAATGTGGTGGTTTCACCTTTTTGGCTTTCAGCCAAACACAACCTGCTCTCTCACTCTCCCCCCCTCCAGGGAGTGAGGGAGAAAATCGGAGGAGAAAGGGCAAGGACACTCACAGGTTGAGATAAAAACAATTTAGTAATTGAAATAAAATGATAATGATAACAACAGTGATAACAGAATGTACAAATGAGTGATGCCCAGTGCAGTTGTTCACCACCCACTGACCGATGCCCGGCCTGTCCCCAGCCAGTGATCCCGGAGCAGAGACAGGCCCGAAACCGGAACCCTGGAAGAGTGAACCTGAGCGATCCCTGAGAGAATCCCCACCTTTCTGGTCAACCCTGATTAATAGACTGAACATGACATGATATGAGATGGAATATCTCATTGGCACATCCAAATGCCAGTTTTGGGTTTTCCTATTCTGTACACTTCTCCCTCCCAGTCCTGATGCAGCTGTGAACCAGCCAAACACGATGGCCTTGAGCTCCAGCAGCAACTAATAACATTAGTACTTTTATCAACATTCTTCTAGTAAGAAATTCTGCACTGAAACTAAAACACAGTTATTCTAAGAAAATTAACTCTATCCTAGGGAAACCAGGACACATTAGAATTTCTGATGAAAAAAAAAAAATCAAGTCTGTATAAGATCAGAGCTGCACCTGACCAAAAAAAAAAAAAAAAGCTGTCAGCTGACCTCAAATGTTAATTTGAAATATAGTTAGAAGAGCATATAAAATAATCTAAATTATTAATAAAAATGTGAAGATGATTGGAAATTAACAGGGGAGCAGACAATGACGAGTTAATAAGGGCCATTTAGATCACAGAGAAACATGAACCTCTCTCCAGAGCATGCACAGTGGTAGACCTAAAGCAAAATTTTACTCCTAGAAGCCACAGCTGAAGGATGTATGCCAGGACTTTTTGAGAATTTATATTTAGTTATAGAAGTTAAGTGCCATGAGCCACCTGTAGACAATATTGCAGTACAGGAGAGTATTGACATTTCTTTGTTGTGCGTACAAAGGAGGATGTTCAAAAGGAGTACAAAACAGTATTAATGAGTAGTATTTGTCCCTGGTGCAACTCTGCCTGGATAGTATGGCTAACTTTGGTGGTCATAACTCAAAAGAGATGGCAATATATTTGCAAGTTGTAAAGAAAGTGCTGGAGTGGCCTTAATAGTTAAATTAAAAGACTAAGAAATCCTCATAGATTTATCTTATCGGAGAAATTATAAACAGATATTCAACAGCAAACCATGATGACTTGAATGGCAGCAACTTGTGAATTGATCATCAGCTACCTATATAGGGACTACCAAAAGTAGCTAAAAAAAGCAAACTTGCTGTTCATACATGACTATTCAGTCTCCATTCTCTCTGGGGAAAAACTATAAGGTCCTGTATATACAGAAAGTGCTTTGGAATTAGGAAAATCAGCTTGCTTTCCCTTCTTGGCTTGAAAGAGATTGATGTGATGCAGGTGCTCCAGACAGAAGACTTCAATGTTTTGTGCAGTGGGACATCCTGTTAAGACTCTTCTGCATTAAGTGCACTAGAGAGCTATTACTGCTAAGAAGGCAAACTGTGTGGGTTGGGAATACGGCGCTAGCCTTAAGAGGGAAGGAGAAATTAAAGAAGCAGGACACCTTGATGATGTATGTCTGTTTAGCTAAGTGAAAAGGATTCAACAAAAAAATCAGAGACAGCTTGCCTCTGTACATCCATGTCATTATTCTTCAGAGACATGAGCGGGTTCTCTCTATAAAAGGGGAAAACTCTCTAAGAGAATGCTTATAGGTGAAATGATATTGATTAATAGAAGTATTACGGTTAAAATGGAAAATTTGAAACCGGTGCTGGGAAATAATAGAATAATAATTCTTACAAACCATGAAACCATGCTGCTTCTCATTCTGTCCCTTGTATAGCATTTTCCATGTTTAGTTTAAACCCAGTCCAGCTGAATCAACAAGAATAATAGAATTTAGAGACATAGCAATTATAGAGGATAAGTGATTAACTTGGAGTAAGCGAATTGTGAAAGATTACATACTTTAAAATAGACATAAATTAAATGTCATTATGTAAGTTTTTCTTAGAAATGCAAAGGTGAGCAGACAGGAAGATTATTCAAGAAGATCAGTGAATACAGTGACCAGAGTGGGACCAGCGGGCTGCAACTTCTGAAGAGGCACTGAGATGAGACAAGAAGAATCAGCTGCGATCGAAGACTGCTGTGGACTTTTATGGAATTTTAAATTAATGAGAAATTTGGAACTGAGGGTACGTGGGAAAACACCAAGAACTTTGAAGAGGATGCATATTGTATAATATTAAATTTAGCATATATATATAGAACCTGATTTTTGCAATGCCTTTGCCATTCACTGAGGTGATGGTCCAACCCTGAGTTGTCAATATAGCAAACATAGAGTTACCCACTGACTGAGTTAAATTCTTTTAACACTCTCAGAAAGAGGAGGGTCTTCAGTCTGGGTCAATGTGAAGAGCACAGCAATCACTGCTGAGATCATTGTGACTTTTCTTGCTTTTGCTACATGTGGGAGAAGGCTCAATCCTGTAGGCATGTTCTGAGAAAAACTGACACATTTCTCTCTGTATCTGACATGGGTCTGTGATTACAGATCCTAGTGAGGTTTTATTATGATCTATGTTTTGGGTTACTCAGAGCTATCAAAATTTAGATACAATGCATGCTCAGCAATAGAAATACAAGCTTTCAGGTAAATTTACCATAATTTCAAGCAGTGGCATCACGCAGTTTATTGTGGCTTTTGATCTCAGTTTTATGTTTCAATAGACATTCATCCACTAGCATTTAAACAAGACTTCCAGCTCAGAAGAAATTAAACCCCAGTGTCCAAGACAGAAGCTCAGAATGTCCACAACATTATGCCCTACACTGGACTTATCTCCACTTCAGGCTGTCTGAAGTTAAGCTGGTAGCAAATGAACTGCCTCAGCCTGTAAGCCTGGCATCTTGCTTGCACCAAAATTCACCCATACTGAAATTTCATCAAACTTTGCTGGAAGTGTCTTTCAATTAATTTGGTTTGCTCAGCGCCCACAAACTGCACCAAGATGACACTACTGTTTAAAAATATGTTGGGTGCAGCAGATAACACTGCCTGAAGCTCTCGCTTAGGAAGTGGATTATAATAATAAACTTCCAAAGTTGCAAACAGATTAGTATATTTTTTTTTCATAAGTGATCACAGTATAGTCAGGATGTCACCTGTTCAATTTCTTATACTAAGCTAATGGTAAAATGAAATGTTTCTGTTTATTCAGACTGTGGTATTATGGATGGAAAAGACCTTCAGTTTAGGTATGAATTAGAAATAAGAGGTTAAATGTTTACTTATTCTTTCAGCCATGATCCTGGTTTATTCTGATTGATATTTTTCCTATCTATATAGGGAAATAAAACATATTTCTTTAAACAAGTTACAGGAATCACTACGACAAAGTAATTCCTTGTGTTTTATAGTCTTGTAAATTTTTAATCTAATGGAAGCAATTGGGAGATATTCTGTTACCATTGACGGAACCAGTACTTTGGTCGAAGTGTTCTACAAATTTAAGGTGTCTTACAAACTTGAGAGTTGTTTTAGTTCTATATTTATGCAAGACAAACTTTAGTTTTGAATTATACTAAAGCATTAGGAAAATTTTCTCTTTTAAAGAAAAAAAGAGAATATGTGTCTGGTAACTTTTTCTTCATAAAAATGGTAGGAACACAATTCTGGTCTCTATAGCATTTACATATGCAAACCTACTACCTTAGTAATGAAGCTAAATGGAGGACAAGTGGATAGAAGTGCCGTATTAATTTCATTTAAAGAAAGTCTGTCAATTACACTTATTCTCTTGTAAATTTATTTCCTAGAAATGTACCTGAAATCTATATATGCATTTTATTCGGTTGAATGTAAATTTACTACATCTTAGTAATTAAAAAAAAATATTGAAATGAAGGTTGATAATAATAAATAAATAATGATTTTAAACATATGTGAAAATTTCCTTGGAGTGAATTATACTGAGATATTTTGTCATTAAACATCTAAAAGTCTTCCAAATGATAAGCCAGTATAGACAAATAAGTAAACTTTCAGATATTTTAATAGATTTAGAAAAAAGAAGTGAATAGTTTAGCAGTTCTCTACAAGAAATAAATGTAGAAATCACATACAGATTTACTAGCCTTCTGTAAGAAGCAGAGGTGCAAAATGAAACCAATAACACCAGATTTCACAAATGTCAGATTAAACACTCACCACTCATAGAAGTCTAAAAGGTGTGCTAGAAACAAAGCAAAGTTGATTTTAGAACAAAGGAAAACCAGTAGAAAATAAACACGGTTCACAGTAGTATTGATATCTGGTAGAAAAATTGAAAAATAAATATAATTCAATGCTCATCAATATTGCTATGAAGAGATTGTATAAGTGGATGTAAACACAATTTATCACTGTATGAAAGAATATTACTAGAAGAAAATTCTAATAAATGACCTAGTCAGAGTGAGTTGTAATACAAAACTCCACAGATTCTCAGTCAACATTTCTCATGATTAATTTCTAATAAACATAAGTTGTTATGTCAGAATCAGATTTGAAACAAAAATGCTGTGTGTAAAGGTTAAAATGTTATGTATTAGGAACTCACTTTTATAGTCTCCGTTATTAATTATTGAATTTGCTTACCTGTTTCACTAGAAACAGCATCATGACACAGCTGGAAGGTGCGGGAGATATTCTGGACCAGAGTCCCATGCTGAAACAGAGACCAAAAAGTGTCGCCATGCCCATTCTAATAAATTGTTCCCTAATATGCTGCTATTTCACTCTACTATAGATTAGTTGTTTCACTCTTATCCTGTGGATAAAAAGTAAAACTACTTTTATGAGTGCAACTGTTTCATTAATCTTCTCAAAAATAATTGAGGAAGTCTGCTAAAGCATCTAGGCTTGCTAGACTCCAACTACATTTTGTTTTTTCTGGTTAAAGGCAGAGAGAATTTAAACTTCACTGCTTACTGTAGTTTGTCCTTTAGCCAATAAGAAGTCAGAAAACTGTTAAAACATTAGAGAGCTGTTTCTGTTCCCTTGAAACTCTGTGGGAATTTTGCCAGTGGTTTTGCAAGAATGGAATCCATCTCCCTAAATGCATATATATATTTATATACAACTCTTGAAACTATTAAGATATGCCCTAGAACACAGAAAAACTTTGTATTGGAGGCTTGCTGAACCTAGTTGGCTGTTAGGAAGCAGATCAGTAATAACTGGTTTTATCCTTTCTGAATATATTTTGTCAAATATGCGCAGTCAGTACAGGATCAGAGAGAATCTAAGTATACAAAAAATTATGTTACCAGTAGTTAAAGTTTTGCTACAGTTCTTGTGACATTCAGTGTTTTTTCACAGCTTCAGCTGTGAGGTTGGAGAAACTGTCAATGAATTTCAGATTTTATTTTCAAAAAATTGTTTGTAACTTTTCTAGTTGCAGATAAAAGCCTGTAAACATTAATAAACCTATGTATCATACAGGTTCAGGAAACAGAACCATTTATAATATAATAATTTTAGGGTCTAGCTTATGATTGTCAAGCTTTGAGTGGGCAATATGGAGAGTCAAGAAGATGTTATCTCCTCCGTTTCCAAGATAAATGAAACTTGTGACTATTCATACTGGAGAATGGCTCATGCCCTTCCCAGAACCTATGGGCATTCCAAGCAGCTAAGCTGTAGAACAGGCAGGGGTGCAACACTAGGACTGTGGAGGCCAGCAGTAGCCCAGTATTCAATGCCAGATGCAGACTAAACCCAAACTGTGTGGCAGATCCACCTTGCAGCACACCCTATCAGCCTGGCCAGCAGTGTGACCTCACTCCATATCTCATCTTTACATAAAGTCTGGATGTAGTAAAAAAGTGTACTGGGACATGGGGTATGGAAGTGCTCTGGAGACAAGTATTTCAGGGTGAAAACACATCCAGTCCACTCTAGAGGCCTGGCGGCACGTGCACTGGCTGCTCTGCACTGCTGTGCCTCCTGGATGGACACGTCAGTATACGTATTCCTCCCTACCACACCTAAGGGCAGCTCAGGGAGAGGCACTTCAAAGACCCTGTAGCAACTGTTCAAGTATGTATTTCTACAAGGGATAAAAGCACATTTTCTACTGGCCATATGAGTAAGATCAGCTCTGTAGCAGGTTAAAACCAGGAGACTTGAATAGTGCTCTGGGATTGGAGTTGTTCTGAGATCACCACAAGAAATGTCCTAGTGGTCAAGAAGCCCTGAGGTCTGCCTAAATCCTAGATAAGCAGATTCACAGGGTCTCCCATGGTGCATCCTCACCACTGCTCATTAGCATGCCAAGTTCTCAAATCTTCTTCATTGATAGCTAGCATCCAGAGCCTGAGGCTTTGTTTTCAGTTTTTGACTTCTACAAAAGTTGTTAGGTTTTACCTACTCACTTTTAAAAATCACCTGAAGTTGATATTTGAGCAAACCCTGTGGTCTCTCTCTAGAGTTAATGGTACTCCAGACTAGGTCAGTGCAAAAGACCCACATTAAGATATCTCCATATTGTAATTAAACTAATAAATTGGGGCACTAGGTGGTAAAAACAGAATGCAGAGTTGGAGTTTGAATTTCTGAGTTACTGTTCAGAGTTTTTACTAGACAACATAAATCAGGAAGGTCATAATGCTGAATGCTAGCCACAGCTGCCCACTTTCATTCACCCTCAACTTTAGTTCAGCAAAAATAACTGAATATGACACTTCGTTTGTGTTTGAAGGAAGCTAATCTATTTTCTCCTCTTTTATTTTTTTCTTTTTTCACAATATGAGAGATCTAACCAACAAATGCTCATGCAATACATTTCTCGTAGTATACAGAGCATTCTTACATGGTAAATTTATTTGAAATTTTGTGGTACCAACATTGACAGAGCATAAGCAGAAACTAGCTCAATGAAAAATCTTGGACTGCAGTTGTCAACCAGAAGATATCAATTGACAGAGCTTTTTCTGAAGTCTCCAGAGACATTCATATTCTAGTATGAGGTCTATTTAGTCAAAGACTACAACAATGCTATGACATTCATGCTGATTAAATTTTGTAATGGGCATAAATCTGTAAGGTTTGTACATATTGAAGAGATGTCAGTGTTATTCCCAAGTGAACTCAACTGCCTTGGGTCAGTGGTTTAACAGGCCTCAAAATATGTTTGAATACAGCCACAGGCAGATTACTGCTGGGAATAGGAACATAGATAAGTGTTTAATCCTTAAAATGACTTCCCTCCCTCCCTCCTTCCCACTCATCCTCTTCTCAGACTTGCTGGGCAGTTAGTAATGCTGTCCAGAAAGAGTGACAATGCACAGAGGCTTCAAGTTGAGTTCAAAATTGCTACCTCCTTGTGAAAATACAGTAACAGAAAACTGTAGGAAAAAATAACTCTTGGCTCAATCTACAATCTACTTTTCTGGGTTGTGACATTTGCTCTGCCTTTTTAGTCCAGACACCTGGACAGTCCAGACACACTTGATCTTTTATTCTGTTGCTGGCCAGCTCTTCAAGCTGCAATCTTTGTAACATTCCTCTGCCTTTTTAGTCCAGACACCTGCTTGATCTTTTATTCTGTTGCTGACCAGCTCTTCAAGCTGCAATCTTTGTAACATTCTAAAGCAGGTAATTATCCTGTTTCTTTGTTTCATGCTGGAACTTGTCTAGCCATCTGCTTCACCAACCCTGATATCTTCTAGGTAGAGAGCTGTCTTAAAAATCAGAATATTTTTCATTAAGAGATACATATGTGACTTCCGTGTCTGTCCTGTGGTATCACTCTCCCTTAGGGCATGCACTTTGGCCTTACAGTTGTAAAATGAACCAATCCTTTTATTAACACTCCTGCTCCTTCTGGTTCTTTGCATCACTTATTTGCACTATCTAACAGGCAGAAAGAGCAATGTATATAATATGTCAATGTGGGAAATGTTTCTTAGATGAAGGAAAAAAAAAAGGCTATTTCACGGAGAGAACAGGTGGACAGACAAAATGAGGATAATTCAGCTTTTTCTCTACTGTTTCACCTAACTTGGGCATGACTTCTATGATGTGATCATGGAGATAGACTGGACGGATCCCAGAAGCCCATCCATAGCAAATTCATGTAGCTTATGACTTTTGTTTGTCACTGGTGGAACTTCAAATAGATGAAATCACCTTCCCAGTGGTCTTGGAAAGTGCTATAATGCTGTGAAATGCTCTAACTTAACAATTGTTTTTGTCTCCTTAAGAATTTCTTTATAGTAAGATTCACAATTTAATCAGTGTTCAATGTAAAGGGAACATTTTTAACCACAAGATTTTATTTAATTCTTAGCTGAGAAATGGAGAAGTTCCATCAGTCTGACCACCTGCTGATAAAGGTAAAAATGAATATTTTGTTTCCATAAATAAAACTTTTTTTGTGCATCCTGGGGTACTTACAAGACTTCTGTGTTCTGTGTGTCTTTCTGTACTCCTATAATTCATGGGGCAAACTGTAATTTATTGTCTCACCTCCCCATATTTCTTTCACAAGACATTACTGCCAAACGACACTGTCCTATATCATTAATCTCTTCTGCCACATGATTTCTGGTCATGCCCATGTCTCTGCTTTCTTTCTTAACTACTAAGCTGGTATAGTTTTCTGAGAGGAACGAAGAATGGAATGGTAAATACAGCCAGGTTTTTCACCAGGCAGATACATACATGGCTTTGTAAAAGGTTGTTTCTAGAATAATTGATAGTGCAGTCCTGGAGGATGCCAGTTTCAGTTCCAGCTGCAGACAGATGGCAGAGAGCCTCAGCAGCATTTTCTCTTAGTTTTCTCTCTTTAGTCTTCTCTATCACAGCGTTCAGTAGCAGTTACTGGTGTGAAGGGACGAGAAAAGTTGCCAAAGCTTTCTGTTCAGGACACAGCAAAGGGGACCACTGCATCCGCTTTAATAGCCCTGATGCCAACAACAGCAATGCTGTGCAGTACATCTGGGAGACAGGAGATGACAAGTTTGTTGACCGAAAGTTTCATGCTGGGATTTGGTATTCCTGTGAAGAAATTATAAATGAAGAAGGTGAGTAAAACCACATAAATTTACTTAAGAAACTGATCGCAGTTCTTCTTACTTATTTGGTGTCACCTTTGTGTATGTATTTTAAAGAAAAAAGTATCCTTAAAAAGTTGCTCTTCTCTGGGAAGGGTGATCTTTGAGGGTACTTCCTAGTCAAGTCTTAAAAATTCCTAAAAGAAATCTGCAAAGAACATTAGAGTGACAGGTTGTAGTACAGATGAAGATTTTTTTTTTTAATTATTCTTCTAACCAGAACAGCCAGTTAAGTTACTTCAGAAAGTTTTTTATTTTTCTGCTGTTTTTAGTCCATAAGACAAAAATGAACATATTTGCCTGAAATGATTGCTTATGATCCCCTGTGGCAAAATAAAAAGCACAATGTGTTTTTTTTTGTTTCAAAAATAATTCGATCAACTAAATCTGTGAGATTTAAGTTATTTCATGGATTTTCTCTCAAGCACAAGTATTTCTACTTTCTTACTGTGATCTTACCTTTCATAAGTCAAAGTAGAAAATTATTTTCATCCCATTAAAACATAATTTGGAGAATTACTAGTCGTGATTGGTGGCATTTAAATGACTTTCACTTTGTATATGTAAATGTCAGTAGAATGAAATTAGCTTGCCATTCAAGATAGCTTTTAGTTAATTTTGGATCTTTGTATAAAGGAATTGTTTAGCTGGCCCAAGAAATAGGGCCTCTATTGCAAATCCAGATCAACACTAAGTTTTACCCCTTATTGTCCTGATCAGTTTATAAATGACAACTAGAACACAACTTCAGAGAAATCAAATCAGCTGTCATCTGTGCTATAAAATGCAAATAATTTCACAGTCATCTGTCCCGAAAGTTGAGTTCTACCAAAAGGTCTTGTAAGTTGTACGATTTTGAGGAGGTAAATGTCGAAGATCAGAGCAAAATAGACCTCCAAATGATATCTTTCCAGGGCTGTTTAATTTATGCATCTGCTATTCTTTTTATTTGGTGTGATTAGTAGCTGAAAAAAACCACCCTGTATTTTCAGAGTAGAGCAGAATTAATTCCAAGAGCTTTGTTCAAAGCATCTGTGTGGGGGTCAGGAGGTCACATGGGTTTGAAAATCAAAGCTTACAGAAAGAAATTGGAATCAAGCTTAGAAGAAATTTGTGTAAGCAGCAGCCTTGTTGCTGTAAGGAAAGCAGGTCTTCCTTCACAGGGAAGATAGTATACAAGCTGCCAGTCTTTCAAAGGAATTGCTGATTTTCCCATTCTGGCTTTCACAGCTGCAACCTTTTGGAAATAAATTCATAGCCTTTCTCTAAATCTCCCAGACTCTGCTTCTGCCTTAGAAAATCTGGAAGGATTCTCTAGCTAAGTCCCAGGAGTAGGTCTACGTACCAGGGACCCTGTGTATACAAATATACAACAGAAATAGTTTCTCTTGATCATCTCAGGTTGTGTTTTTATGAAAGATTTTGTGTTTTTTGCTTTCTAATATTTCTTTAGATCATTATAGAATACAAAATTATCCGGAATTTTATTTTTAAATAATTTTTTTATAGGTGAGAAATGTAGAAGCTTCATCAGTCTGACTCCAGCTGCTGATCGAGGTAGATATGCATTTATTGTTTGTGTAAATAAAACTTTCTTGATCACATTTACTCATATAAATGTGCTGTATTTTGATTTAAAAAGGGCTTGCTTTAATCTCATGGTTTTTTGTCCTTTATTTAGTTTTTCAACTTCAAAATTAAGTCACCATGACTTAAAATATAAATCTATGTCTTTTGAAAACATTAAACTTTAATAGGAATATTTTTAAAAGTTACTTTGAATATGGGTACTGGAAGTCAATATTTTTAAGTTTTTGCCCCCTCTTTCCTCATACCTCCTTAATCACAGAGTGCAGACTAGAGAGAACAGAGGGACAGGCAGTGTGTGAACAAGGACAGGCAGTATGATGAGGGGACTTTGGGGAGATGTGTTGTGGACCAAACCAGTCTTGATGGCAGTATGAATCATCTTTCTGTACCCAACACAGAGCTGTAAGGAGGCATTTCCATTCTCCTGAAAGCAGAGAGTTCTCCTCTTCCTTTCAAAGAACGGTTCACATTCCTATCAAAAATGCCTGTGGATATTGTTAAATGTCCCCCTCCAATGCATCACTGATGTGGTTAGACTAATCACTTTGTAAGGGGCTGATGCAGAAAAAAAAGTTTTCCTTCTTTCCCAGGAGGTTGAAACTGCATGTCTAGCATACTGGGACTGGAGTACTTTCCTGGGTATACAATTTCAGCCCCTTGGGGAAGATGACTCAATATCTGAAAGCTAGTCCTCCTTCTCTCTATTGCAGCTTGTCACTGTGCATAAATAATACAAGATTTTTATAGAATGAGAAAAAAAAATAAATGAGATGTGGTTAGCCACACGGACACAGTCCTCAGAAAGAAGGGCTGGACTATGGACCCTGCCCTGTTCACCTGTGAAATAACTCTTGGATATAGTGCTGAAATTAACTCTATGAACAACATCAGCAAATGCCACAGGGACCTGCGGATCAGATCAAGACAGCTAAGATAGTATCAGTACCAGCAGTACCTGATAACCATACTGAGAAGCTATCCCTGGGTAGTGAAATACTGTGTGGAAATAGTCTGCTGCCTTACACAGAAGAGCGAGTTTGAGTTCTGCACTTGCATAAGGCTGCTGTGTGCACAAAAGTCAGGATGCATGACACGAGGCTCAACTCTCTTGAATTTATCATTCCTAGGCATCATACACAGGGACTATCACAATTGTCCAGTGCATGTGTAAAGATGGCTCACATCAAAAATGTCAATATGCAGGCTCTCGCATCTGGAGCAGCCAGTGCTGTTGGGTAACATAACATTTAGAGTTCCTGAACAAGATCAGAATTTTTTACTGGGACAAAGATTTGCTGGAGAAATAAACCTTGCCCATGTACCTCCACACGTGGCCTGGCCCAAGAATTTAATGTCTAAATAACCTTTGAATCAGAGAAGTCCCACAGCCACTGTCAAAGCCTGAAGTAGGGATTATTTACCACATAAACATTGTTTAATGCTATATGTGGTGTTTAGTAATCAATTACATGTCTTAGCAATATTTCTGTTTTGAAGTTACAATTTTTAGCATATACATCCACATGAAATCACAATTTGAATCTACAACTAGGTGTTTCAGGACCTTTTATATTAACTTTGGTTCATGGTAATTTTAGGGTAGCTACTAAGTATAAAACCATACTACTCCACCTTGTACTGTAAGTTTCTTAAGTTTCTAGC
>NW_010308459.1:33577-56169 GCF_000700745.2 Antrostomus carolinensis
ATAAGTAAAGGGAATTATAACTTAGGGTTCCCATTGACCTTGAAGTCTTCCTATAAAAGTTGCAACAGCATCCTCACAGCCTTTGAACTTTTGTTTAATATTGTGTAAACAATATAAATGAAAAAGAAAGAAATGTTGAAAATACTAAATGACTGCTTATAATATCAGTGCGATTGATTTTGTTTTCCAGGGGTTTTATGGCTGTCTATTGTAGCAGAGTTTCTGTACATTATTTTGCTTCTGACTGGAGTGATTCTTATGTCAGTAGAAATGTGCTACTACAGGACTGCCATTGGAGGGCTAAAGATGAATGCCTTTTCTGCAGTGATCACCATATTAGCAGGTACAGTTAAGGATCTTGATTTATTACATCCAGAAAATGCAATATTGATAGACTTCCACCTGAAAATTAATAACAGTGTTCAAGCTTCAAAACTATTACAATACCTACAGAGACATTAATAATAAAAGATGCAGCAAATTATTTTGGAACATACTATTTTTCATTAGTTATTTCCTAATATGATTATATTTTATATTAATAGTTTTTAGTACTTTTAGCTTCATTATATTAATTTTATATCTTTACATTTCGTTGTCAGATTGGTTGTCAAAGATAAAAAAACCTATATACTCTTCCAAATAACTTTATTTTGTTATTTCCAATATGCTAAGTATAAAATTAGCAACAGCCAAATTAAAATAGCGCATTTAAGAGAGAATAAAATGTAATCAGATAGTTGCAATTAGAGAATCAGCATTAAAGTTCTCTTTCATTTACTGCATATTACTTCTTAATCCAGTGCTATTCGATCATAGGATCCTAGGCAAATTCAGTTTGGAAGAAACTTCAGAGGGTCCCTAGTCCAACATAAGGAATCTGGTCTGAATTCAATGTTGACTGTGTGTGCAGCAGGAGGAGGTTGGACCAGTGACTTCTGAAGGTATCTTTCAGCCTGAAGTACTCTGTGATTCTGTCTGTATTATGGAATTGTTACTGACAAATGTTGCAGTAAAAACAACAATTACAGATAACATGAACAATGTTTCATAGAGGTATTAATTTTAGAGCCAGAAGCAACCGTACTATATATTTACTATGATTTCTTGTGGAACACATGCCACTGTGCTTCCTATGGTCAGGAAGTGAGTTATATTTGGTGAAAGCCTGTGTTTTAGAATGACATGTAATTGCAAGTCAAACACTTGGCAGATGGCAAAGAATTAATCTCAAGATTGTCTTTGTCAAAATTTTGGACTTTGATCTTAATCCTAATGTTTCTGGATTTAGTATTCAAACATTTGCAGTGCCTTTCTTCATGAATTAAATATTTTTCGTTATACTTTTTCCTGTGTAATGTGTAATCACACATTTAATTCATTTGCCAATCTCATTTTTGTTGGATAAATAAATGAAGTTTATTAAACATCTGACTGTGATTATGGGGAAGAAATTATTTTCTACCTTTCTGCAGAAGCCTTTGCACAGTTGAAGACAATTATCATGTCTGTCCTTCATCTTTTCCAAAACAGATGATTGAGAAATATGTAATATGACTTCACATATATTTCTAAGACCTCTGATCACTCTTGCTGCTCTAGTCTTTCTCTAGCCCAGTTTTTTCAGAATCTTCCTAAAGGGCAGTGCTAAATGTGGACACCTGAACCTCCAAGGACTTTAACCAACACAATTTATATTCCTGATCATGACCTCTGAAACACTTTAGTTTTGCTTAATTTTACGGAAGCGTGAAACTTCTAGGGACCCATCACTCCTCCGTGACTTAGGCCCAGCTCTCCTAAACCTTTCCTGACAGATATTTGTCTAACCCCACCTTAAAAAAATCTCCAAACCCAAAAAAACACCACCACCAAAAAGAAAATCAATACACTCTTTGGTACTAAAGTTTCTGTCACCTCCCTAGGAAATACAATCTAAATCATACCATTCTAAAGATTTTCTTAATGTCTAATCTAAAGCCCCAGCTGCTGTAACTTTTTACAGCATTTCTTTTAGGATAACTATCTGCAACAGAGAGAGGATTATCTCTTTGCAGTTAATTTTTACACAGATGAAGACTGCTACTTGAGCTTCCAGAGAGCAGTCCCCAAGCTTTGCTGCCTATGAACTCTGTGAACCTGCTAGAATATGTCCTTTCTTCCGAATGACTTTCCTGAAAGTTGTTCAACTAGTTAAAAATCTCTTACATCGTAATTCTACTAGCTGCTTGAAAGCAGGCCCATTTCTTCTGTATCTCACCAAACCTCATGGTCCACTGTCATATCTATTTCAAAAGAAAGAGTAATGAGCTTTATTTGGCTCTTTAGGCAGTTTTCCCCACTATTAGCAACTTTTTGCTTTCCAAATAATAATAAATATTCTCTTTATTAGTCTTTTTGGTTTTGGCATGTACAGTATCAAGCAGGTTTACACACCAGGCAGCAAGCTTTTCCTGAACATTCTGTTTACTTCCACAGGTAAAATATCTTGAAATATTAAAAAGAGCATCTGTCTTAGCACTTAAACTTTTTGTAGATATAAACCAAATCTAGTTGCTCTAATCTGTAATGAAGATGCAATTTCTTGAACTAACATGTTCTCAATTCTAACAGACAAATACAAATTAAAATTAATCTCCTTGAAACTGTAACTGCATACTTCTAGCTCTATTGAGAACACACAGTTAAAAAAACCTGCTATATAGTATTTAACCATTGAAAAAAACACATAAACTAGTGTTTGATTTCTCAGTTCCATCAGTCTTTAGCTCAGACTGAATAAAATCCTAAAATGTATGTTCTCACTTGTGCAGAACATGGTGACTTAAAAGAAGAATCACAGTGTGAAATTTTCTGACCAAGGTATATAGGTTTATAAGGTCCCAAATGCAGCTCTTGACTCTACAGAAATTATTATTCTAATTTTTTAGTGTTTTCTCTTAAATACATTGTCACCAAAATTGGGAAAGAAATTTTTAAAGCCAATGTAGTCTTAAGAAGCAGGTATTCTTTATTGCAGTGCCGGATGCACAGGGGATTGTTACACCTATTGTGCATGCCTACTCGTCCCTCTACAAAAGCTTTATACTATCAAAACATCCATATTCATTACTTTTCCAAGAAATTATTAACATATTCATCACATTTCCAAGAACTCACTAATATATGTAAGTGTCCTTTTCTCATGTGCATTGATGTCCTTTTGATGCTCTTTCGGGGGTCCTCTGGTGGTTGTGAAACTTTTGTCACTCTGCCCTTTAGTTGAAGTTTTCTTTTCCGCATGCTTAGTTCATCTCTTGGCCTGTTTACAACACTTCTGTCTCCACAAAACTAGTTTATTCTATCATCACTACCTTATCTACCCTACTGCTAGGACTTGACACCTCAAATCTACTACAAACTTGACTAAGCCTAGCAGATATGTAACTATCTTACAATGTCACATTGTTTAAGCAGAAGGGTATGTTCTCTTGGAATGGTATCAATCCCCGCTTTCCTTTTGAGGGTTTGTAGCTATTAAACTTCAACCCTCATATTAATTTATATATCCAGCAAAGGTTAGAGTAACAATTCCATCAATGGATCATTATGCAAGTGATTATACACTTTGCTATGATAAAAAAATATAAACAATCTTTTTAGCCAAGTCCAATTGTGTATTCAAGAAGTTAGTTCCTTCAACCCAATTAATTTTGCTCATGGCTATCATTATGACAGACAGAATCAAACCAACCATTATGTTTTTATCTTTATCTTGAGAGGTGATTGTGGTTCCACAGTTCCACAGCTAGCTAGTTTTGTAAGAATTCATGAAACAGACCTACTTTAGAAACACCTAACAAATTGGGTCTTGTACATTTGATGAGGGACTGTCTGTTCTGAGAAGTTGATGTATTTTAGACAGTGAGATAGTTGATACTGAAATAGTATTTATGAATTTGTAAATGAAGCTGGAAATGCTACAGGAAAACTTATACCTTTACTTTTGCAGCCTAGTAGCAATTTTGAAAATAATATTATTAAATTTAACCCCCTTTCATAATAGAGACTTTCAGTATTTTTTAATAGCCAATAAGTGTTTGGTTTTTTATGTTTTCTTTCACCTACATAATGTAGATAAATCTGATTGCATTTAAGGCACTGGGAAAGGGCATATGCCTTTGAAAAATCCTGCCACTGAATGATAAAAAACTGGAAAATGTGTCCTGTGCAATGTAACTGAGCGATACTTGGTTATAATGGCTGATCACTGCTCAAGGTTGAGGATAAGCGACAATCAGCTTGTTGCCTTGTAAAATCTATGGGCTGCATGTCTCATTGTTCACCTAGATTCTTCTACCATACAGAGTAGCTGTCAACGGACTGTATTAGTGATTGTATTGACAAATAGATGACATAAATGCACTTAGATTATAATGTCCAGTATTTTTTACTGATTTATAGAATTTAGATAATTCAGGAGCTCAAGGGACAACTGAAAAAAGATGACAAAGAAAAATGTCTTCAAGTAACATTTTTAATTTTCTTATTATACTATCTTTTGTAGGTCTTCTGGGCATGGTTGCCCACATGATGTACACAACTGTATTTCGAATGACTGTAAATCTTGGTCCTGAAGACTGGAGACCTCACACATGGGATTATGGCTGGTCCTACTGGTACCTATTGGTTTATATTTGGTTCTTCCACTACATTACCTTTCAGTCACTTCACCCTTTGTTCAAGGAATGTATATTAAATTTATAAGTAATAAGTCTACCTTATTTCACTCCTGGGGATGCAGTTCACTAACCAGTTATTTTTATCCGCATTCAGTTGTCTTAGATAACTGCACAGAATGTATAAGCTTATGAGTTTTGCATTTGCCATCATTTAGACAGCACAGACGCCTCAAACTCCTCTACATGAAGCAGAGGTTCTTCTCCATACATATCAGACCCGGATTTAGTACTCTTATCTCCCAGGACAACTGCCTTGCACAAGTTGCTTAAATTTATTCCAGCTTTAGTCATTTAGGCTGAATTTTTCCTTATCAGTTATATGCTTCAGGTTGTTTTATCTGGAACATTTCAAACAAGATGGTTCAAATTTTTGAAAAGAGACTTAGATAAAAACACATTATTTTGGCCCTATAAATTATTGTAACATATCCTCTGGGGAGATCTAGTGAATTTGTTAAGGAGTATTTTTGCTATAGGCATAAGTCTTTGAAAAATCCATAAAATCTAATCAACAGCAAGTATTCGAATGTTCAGGTGCTGGAAACTGCTGTTATGTGACTGAGAAAAGGAAAAGGAACAACTATATTAAATTAAATCAAAAGTCAATCAGGACCAAAATTTGGGGTTAATAGAGCAGAGCTCAGGCTGGCTGTGTCCTTCATACATGCTCTGACAGCCAAGATCATAGCTCATTGTCACTCATTCTTATTGCTCTTTCTACTTTTATTGTACCATTATTGAACAAGAGCTTATAGCTGAGGAACTTGTTCCCTCCTTTCCATCCCACCGGGAGGAGAAGAAAAACAATCAAATCATTGTCACTATTGCTGTTACTGACACAACTCCATTGATGCCACTATCACCACCATCATCATGTTCATCACTGGTGTCATCACTTCTGCCACTACAGCCAGCCTTCTCCTGAGCACCAGGACTAATGACTTTTACGATGTGGCATGTACTCAGGAACTGAGGATTTCATGGCTGCCCTCTGATGATTCAGTGCAGCCTGGGCCACTGAATGCCCAAAGAAATCCATCTACCAACACAACATTCCTACCAATCAGTACCTGCATACAAGAAGACATTGAGGAGGATGGTCTGTGTGTTGCCTTTTTTCTAATCATTTGTGTGCTCTATTTTTTTACTCAAGATTAACTTTCTTCTTTCCTTTCCCCAGGCTAAATGGCAGCTACATCACTCTGTTCGATAGTAGTCTAAAATAAAGCAAGACATACATACAGGCGCCTCACTCCCTCCTCCCAGTTATCACCCTTGGTTTCTTTCCTTTTATCTCCTTTCATATATGATGGTGTCTCTCTTCTAATAACCTACATTCGTACCTCCCTTCCTGTTGTATGAAGCTTCATCTTCAGCCTCCCTTAGCTACTCTCCCTTTGACTGCATGTGAGAATTTCACCTGATGGTAAGAGAGGAAGGATGCTGAAGCTATTTTTCTTTTACAAGAGTGTCCTTGTTTTGCAGGACAGAAACAGAATAGAAGCCAAAAAAGGGGCATTAATTATTGTAGCAGACACTCTCTTTCTGACTACCTCAGCACTCACTGTGGCCAACAATATCACCAAGACCATGACAGGGGCTTGGACAGGCAAAGACTGTTACTTTTTCACTGAGATTTATAATCATTTCCTTAGTAGCCAAAGAAGACAGAAAATTGACCCCAGCTTTTAATCCCAATCACCACACCTAGTAGAGCAGCTATTTCTGCAAGAACTACTTAGCCTCTTGTCATGGAACTTCCACCTGCCTCGGTACCTCCTCTGTTCTCACATTCAGCTACTGTGGCCAGGGTTTTTCTTCCATCTGTCCCAGGAAGCATGAAAATCTTTCTTATTCCTTCACAGTGCTGGAGTTGCTAATGATGAGTAGACTCTGTGGTATTCCTGAAAGTCTCTTCAATAAATCCCTACATATTTCTTATTTCTCTTCTTCAGCAGCTTTCCTGGAGGTTGCAAGATGTTTGTGCATTCTCTTTTTTTTTTCAACTCTTTTGGATAACTGGCACATATTTTTCTCAGTGTTGTCTGTGAGATTTGTAGTCTCAGTAACTGCACTTTTTAATTTTTTATGCATCATCATGTTTGTATAGTTCCTCATTCTAATATTAAACTCTATCAGAGAAATTGGAGGTAGGGTTTTTGTTAAAGAGGAATGTTAAATGGGAATATTATAATCAATATGTAGAGGTCAACTACATAAGTCAGATATGTGGGTGGTCATTAACCAAGAAGCTTTCTTCGTCCCCCATCATGCTCCTCTTTCCATAATATACACCAATACAATCACATGTATGCAGTATTTTAAAAATTAAAATCGAAGGACCTGGATATGAAAATGTTCTGCTAATTTCTGATAAACTTTTTTGTCTGTAGCCTCGCATGGGCTTCCTTCGCTTGCTGTATGGCTGCAGCTGTCACCACTATTAACAAATATACAAAAACTATTTTGGAATTCAAGCACAAAAGAAAAATGCTGGAAAGGAGTTTAAAGATTAAATACAAGTTTCCTGATCATACAGCTCCAGAGAAAGCTTGCAATGTGTATGTGACCTCTTTGCACAACAGTACAGAAGACCCTGCACAACCAATAAGAGGCTTGCGTCAACTGGCCACTATTTCAGTTCTGTAAATTTGAACCATATCTCAAGGTATCCTGTAAATCACAATAACAGATCAGAATGAAACAGTATTGATTAATAAAAATGTATATTTGTATAGCATTAAATATTTTTCTTAATAAAGAAGTTGTATTTCAATGGATGTTTCAAGAAAGTCTTAATTTTGGAAAAGTAGATTCAGATTCCTCAGTTCAGAAAAAGACAGTGACACAAGTCTTCCACTGCTCTGACTTCTAAGCAATCTCTAATGCTAATATAAAGTATGTGAGTTTGTTAGAATATCACAACAGTATGGATTTCCACCCTAATTCTTTATTGAAAAGACTGTAAAAAGTCCTATCCCAGAACCAAAACCCACAAAAAGCAGGGCAGCAAATAGGGCAGCCCACATATGGTGCATAGCACAATTTGTTTGTTACCGAAGGTACAATCTCCCCAGGAAAAATCTGTGTATTACAGCTTATGATTCAAGAGTTTCACCATATGCATAGTGGTAGGATTTTCTGTGAAAGAAAAGCTAATAGAGGGAAGATGTTTTCAATGTAAACACTATTTATTTAAAATGGCTAGGAAGGCAAACTGAAATCTACTGATTGTAGACAGCACATAAATCACCTATTAAATTCTTTAGGTATCATTCTGACAACAGTGTCAGAAAGAATAAAAATTTTATTTGTGATTTTATACATGAAGAATAATCTACAATCATATTAAAGAGGGGAAAGTAGAAATTATGATCCCCCTAGATCAGGAATATGCAGCTGCTCCACTCTGAGGATCAATGTGGAGCTTCCCCATGGAACTGAGCTATGTGTGCCTACTCTGTTGGACACCAGTTTTTCTTCATTATTGTATGAATCCTCCTGCTAATGAACCTACTAGGAAATGCACTTGTGAACGCTGGGGGATCAGAGGCCTTACGTAGTATACTGAGCAGCTCTGAGCTTTAGAAAAATAACTATACATTTTTTTCAGGCAAAACCATCCTAACATAAATATTGTCTGAACTTGTTTTGCCAGCAGGATCTGTAATAGGTCAGTTTATTGCCAGTGATAAGGTAGAGCTGATTAAATAGAGTAGCATAAATAAAAACAATTAGCTCTGGAAGAAACCATGGGTCATTAGACTCATAGAATACAGGATCACAGAATGTCAGGGATTGGAAGGGACCTCGAAAGATCATCCAGTCCAATCCCCCTGCCGGAGCAGGAACACCTAGATGAGATTACACAGGAAGGCGTCTAAGAGGGTTTTGAATGTCTCCAGAGAAGAAGACTCCACAACCTCCCTGGGCAGCCTGTTCCACAATCACCTGTTAGCTCCTGTCCTATGACAGCATGTAAGTGTGTACAATTTTAAATTAGCATAATAATTTCTTTTCCTGTCCTGTGGAGATGTTATATGCAGTTTGCTAGCTTTATATTCATTGTGCACCATTGCTTCATTCACATGAACTTTAGAAAGAAGAATTGCCATAGTATTCTCCTTATTAATTTAGCATTTAACCTATTCGCAGCTTCTAAGCACTCATGAACACCTTAAAAACAAACAAACAAACAAACAAGGGAACGTAAAGTGGCATCTCCGAATCGTAACTAGGGCAGACTGTGTCTTGCCAGCTGACACTTTACTGCATAGAGCACTGTGGGACTCACTAAAGGATGTCAGTCAGGTATTTATAACCAAAGTAATCTCCTGGTACCTTCAGCATTATAGCATATATTTCAGTGTTCTGAAGCTGATTCCTTTAGTTCTGCAGATGAAAAAAGCAGTTTCTAGAGAGTTTGATATCCACTCTAGTAGAAGTAGTCTCGATTCCTTGACTAGAACACAAGATCTTGATTCCTTCCACTTGTTTCACTAGTTTCTCTGTCTTTGTGATAGAGACATTTCTAACAACTTCGCTGATAGAATAATTGTTCCTGATTCCATCTGACTTTCAGCTTTTCTTCTATAATAACTGTGGTTTCTTGACAATAGATTTTTACCCATCTCACGTTGTTCATGCGTGTCACTGATGAATTTCCAGCTCATTAAAAATATATATTTGGTTGGTGCCTACAAAATCTTTAAAAGGTCTAATTTAAATAAGTGCCTCAGTTTTTTTCTTTGCCTGTAGCTTGTAAACATAGACTGGTAGTTTCTGCCATAAGCTCTTTCTTCAGGATTGTTTCTCACTGTGGTTTGTACTCATATAAAATGTCATATTGCAAACAAGAGCTTTTAAATAATTGTGCAACCCCCACCCTGATCAATTATTAAATCTCAGATGGTATGGTTTTCTCACATACTAACCATTCAAGAAGGTATATGTCTTCTGCTGGATGTTTGGTAAACAAATTCATTTGATGAAATGAAAGACTTCTTATCCTTATTTGAAACCCATGATTTCACATCCTGGCCTTTATTTTAACTCTGAGTTCGTAGATATCCATAATTCTAGGGTAAGTCCTGGAACCACATTTTTGAAAGCAGGAAAAAAATTAAATAGCAATAAAAAAGCTTATCAAATGCTGTGACATTTTTATTCCAGTACATTTGACCCAATCACGCTTGACGAACGTGACATCTCAGTAAACTCCAGATGCCTGTGGCACACATATACAGATCTACAGCTGTGTATCTGTGCTGGTTACCCTAGAGTCCAGTGAAAGCTAATGAGAGAAATAAGCACTTCTAGGATGCAATTAATGTTATTCTAAGCTGTAAGTCAGACAAATCACAAGTTGCAGTCACCTGTTTCTTTGCACTGCTTAAGAAGGGGATCTGGGAGGTTAGCTCTGGATAGGCTATCTGCAGGACAGACATTTAAAATTAGACAAGGGTCTCCTCACTTCTAAAACTTCCCATTCTGTGGTGGTTTAACCCACAGGTAGGACCATGCGGTTCTGCACTCCCTTCCCCAGCCCTGTGAGATAGGAAGGAAATCACAACAAAGGGGCACAGATTAGAATGAAGGACAGGGAGAGCTCACTCACCAGTTATGGTCATGGGCAAAACAAACTCAGCTTGGGTAAGAAAAAACAATTTAATTTATTACCAATCATCTGAGTAGCACAGTGAGATATAGCAACCACATCTTTAAGACACCTTCCCCTACCCCTCCCTTCTTCCCGGGCTCAAATCACTTTGCTCTCCATTTCTCTACCTTCTTTCCCCCAGCGGCAGAAATGGGGGTCAGGTCACCTCTGCCCCTCTTCCTGGCATGACAGTCCAGGAACAAAGTGTTCCAAAGCAGCTTCCCATGGAGTCACGGACCTCTGGGCACAGCTTCTGGCTCTGGCATGGGGACGTCCATGGGCTGTAGATGGGTCTCCAGTCCAGTGTACCACCTCACCCCCCAGCTCTGCAGATCAACCCCTACTCTGGTGTTGAGCATCTCTGGGGTCTCAATTTCAGTTACACTTTCCCTCAGGCTCAGCTTTCTGCTCCAGCGTGGAGTCCTCCATGGCCTGCTTGTGGGTATCTGCTCCACCGCTGAACCTCTATGGGCTGCAGAGGACCTTCTTTGCCTTTTTCTACTCTATGCGTGCTGAACTGGGTGTCTGAGGTTCTCTGTCCTCCCTCTCCTCCTCCCTCCTGGAAAAAAAGGTCTGTCATTGTTCAGGTCAATGGCCTTTCCTCCAGGTTCTCTTCACTTTCTTCTTTTCAAGACAGTCCTTCCCCTCACAAATATGGATTCACAGAGGTGTTTCTCTATTGCTAATTGGCTCAGCCTGGGCTGAGTCAGATGAATTTCTGTGAAGCTTCTCACAAGGTAGCCCCTTCCCCCACTACCAAAAACACCCCCCCCGAACCCCAAGACACCAGTCTTCACATTCTTTTAAACTCCTTCTTACTTCAAGGGCCCTTGTGTCCAGCAATGTAAATTTTCTTGTCCAGCCCCAAGGAATAGTTTAATTCAGCACAAAATATTTAAATTTAAAACAATAGAACTGCAACTCACATTAAAAGAAAATTATGTACCTTTAGGGATGTGAGAAGCTTTAAAAATTAAAGGAGTTGTAGTTGAATATCTTCCTCCTATGACTTCTACAACTAAACCTACAGGCCTATTTTTGTCCTCATTTATAAAGGTAGTATTATTAAGGAATCTACATAGATTAAAACATGGCTGAGTGAGGGTCACTGAAAATATTTCTTGATAAACTAATCTCACAATCTTTCTTTTTATTATAATATATTTTTTAATATTATTAAATAATGAAGGTAAATAAATCCACAGGTATTTAGAGAGTGAGGCAGAGACGGACAAATGAAATAGAAAACTTCAGATTAAATAATAGATTTCCCCAGAGGAAAAAATATTACTTCAGAAAAAACAGTGGAGAAACCTTGTTCTCAATATGAAAAAAAAGGACAGAATTACAGAAAAGTGTAAAAGTGTGACCCTTTTAAAAGGTCACCTAATCCTTCTTTTCCTCTAGGCAGGATAAACTAAAGCTACATTGCTTTTTTGCAGATGTTTCATTAATCTCTTCTTTAAAGCTTCCAAAGACAGGCATTCTAAATTTTGTGTGGCAACTTATTCTTTATGCTTAACTATTCTTAGCAGAAAATTATTTCCCTGTAAATCTTCTTTGCAGTAATTTTAGCACATTGTCCTCCTACAGCAGAAATTGAGAACAGTTTAGTCCTATCCTCTTGGCAGTACAATTTAAGTATTTGAAAATCACTTCGATATAACTTTATTCTATTTTCTGGATTAAAATACATCTGTTTTTTAAAATTTTTTTCATACATCACAGGTGTTACTTTACTTTTGTCACTCTCACTGCTTTTCGCTGTGGTTTCTTGAACAGTTCCATATTTTTAAAGTGAAGATTTTCTGCTGATATCTAGAAAGTGCAAAATGCAGCAGAAGGATTATTCAGCTTATTTTAACATGCAATCCACTTGTTTTTAAACAAAGCAAAACAATGTTGATTCATATTTAGCTGTGGTGCACTATGATTCTTTATCCTTTTCTAGTGAAATTATCCAAGTATTCCCTATTTTGTGTTCGTGGAGCTGTGAAGGGCATAACTGTTTCTGAGGTACAGACACAAGTGTAACTGAGACCACAGCAAATGCCCATTTGTTTGAGGAGTAAATTTCTGGTGAGGAGCAAGAAAATTTTGGTCAAAGTGGATATTTGATTTCACAGTTAGGATATAGTCTTTCAAACAACAATAAAAGCCCAGTGCTAAAACAGAAAATACATGGTGCTCCAGCAAGTACTGCAAGAACTGGCTACTTTGCACTAGTTGTGAACTACTTACCCGAGTAATGTAGGTGCATGCATGTTTCTTGAAGCCAAAACAGTTGAATTAGAGATACAAGAAAAGGTTAATGTCCCTGCAAGTTGATAACCATGTGTTTCCTTGCACTGAGAATTCCTTTCATGTTATGATTCTTACTGATAGAAAGAGGTAGGTAAGTGCAGCTGGTGTTGAAAGGTATATGAACAATGACACTTGTAGCAGCAAGTGCAGTTTAGTTTCATGCTTTCTGAGTAGGTCTTTCCATTGTAGGTATTCTGCAAACAAGGTGTTTTGACTGTGTCTGCAAAAAAGCAGGTGGTCATGATCTCTGTATAGGAGACAGGAAAGGCCAGGGGAGGGCTTGAGAGACAGAATTTAAGCTCTTAGATGTAAAACTGAAGATCAGGACACTCTTGTATTAGCTTTATTTATATTTTGGTTCAGCTCAGAGGATGAGACAAAAAAAAGAGTAAGTCCTCAGCATGAACTGGGAAAATATGAGAGAGAAGAGAAGCCTAGAATGTCTAGGATTGAGAGAACTTCGGGAATATATGGAATTTATACAATTGACACGAGTAATGGCCACGCTCGTGTTGGACATGATGATTAATTACCACATGTAGCAGAGTGGACAAGGGAACTCAGTGCTCAGTAGCAGTCAGTAAAATATCTCAAAACCATAAATTTACATAAGACATGCAAAAGAAGAAAAGAAGTGAAAAATCCAGGAACCATCTGTATGCCTGTCTGTGAATCGAGATTGCTTACATATCCTGAATGCTGCATGCTTCATGCAGTGGCCTGTCCATCTTAAAAAAAAAAAAAAAAACGTAAACCAAGAAAAGTTAAAGAGCAAGAAGAATAATCTGGACTTCTCACAGAGAGAGTGTTCATAGATGGCAGGGCTCTCCGACTTGGAAAATAGGTAACTGCATGGAAAGTATGATGGACTTGGGTGACTGTGAGTGAATGAATTGAGCACTATTATTTTTTGTTTCTCACAGTAAAAGAAGTAGAAGATATCAGAGAATATTATCTGACACCAGGTGTAGTGGACTGACTGTGGCTAGATGCCAGGTGCCCATCAAAGCCACTCTATCACTCCCCTCCTATCTGGAAGAGGGAGAGAGGCTCATGGGCTGAGATAAGGACAGAGAGAGATCATTCAGTTACTGTAATGGGCAAAACAGACTTGACTTGGGGAAATCAGTTTAATTCATCACCAATCATATCAGAGCAGGATAATGAGAAATAAACCCAAATCTTAAAAACACCTTACCCCCATCCCTCCCTTCTTCACAGGCTTAACTTCTGTCCCGATTTCCTCTATCTCCTCCCCTACACTGGCACAGGGGGACGGAGAATGGGGGTTGCAGCCAGGCCATCACATGTTGTTTCTGCTGCTCTTTCCTCCTCAGGGTGATGACTCCTTCCGCTCTAAAAAATCTTCCCCCGTTCCAGCATGGGGTCCCTCCCACGGGACACAGTCCTCCATTAACTTCTTCATCTTGGAGACGGCTGGTACAGGCTTCATTTGACATATGGGAAGTTTCTAGCAGTTTCTTGCAGAAGCCACCCCTGTAGCCCTCCAGCTACCTGGCCACACAAATCCTATAAACCACCTTTAAAATAAACATAAGGAAATATTTTTTTATATGCAACTACTTCCTTTCCTCAGGGATGGAATATTTCAAACAGGAATTTAAAAAATTGTGTAAAAAGCATTAGTTTAACAAGATGCAGAGAAAGATTTTTTTCAAACTGTGTAGCAGATTAGCAGAACCTGGGAGGGTATAATACAGGGAGTCTCTCCATACTTTTTCCATTCTTATAATCTATCTTTTAATCAGGTATTCCAGGGTCCTGTCGTGAATAAGATATTGAACTATATAACCCCTTATTTGGGCTCACCATTTGCATATCCTGCAAGTACTTCCAAAAAGCATATCTGAGGAACACTCTGATCCAGGCTCTAATCCCATTTTCCATTGATTTTTACTCCTGTGTCTCCCACATCTCTCTACTTCCCAATCCCTTTGTTCCTGTAAGTTTACATAATTCCTAGCACTGACAGACCATCCTGATAAGTTCCTGCAGGTCCCTAAACTTTGATCTACATGTTAGGAATCACTCTCTTATAACAGCGATAGAGTTCCTAGTAGAGTTTTCCCCGTACTGTTGTAATGCAAACAATGACATCTTATCATATTCACTAAATCCAGAAGAGCAGACATCCCACAGATGAATGTGTGCCAAGGGTAATGAATCACTGAGTGAGACATCAGCTGGTTCATATTTAATAAATCTTCCTGTTTTATTCTACCCATAGTGAAAAGCAGAAATCACTGATATTTGAAACAATTTTATTTTTTTTTCAGATCAAAAGCAGGGAAAAGAACCAAACAAAATCAATTTTCCTCTTCTGTCTTCAGCTTTTCCCTAATCCCTGAGGCAACAATAGCAAAAAACAGCTCAGGGAAGAAGGTGCGAATGTAAACTGCTACTCTGGGGATAGGGTTGGCCATAAGTACTTCCTGCTTCTTACTGCTTACTGTGCGCAAGACTTCCTCTGCCACCTCCACTGGGTGCACACCATATGCCAGCTTTCTGAAAAAGACTAAATCAAACAGAGGAGTAAGAGCTACAGACAGACACATCTGAGGGAATGATGGCGGAAAGATACACAGCTAATGCATCAGTCAAATTAGTTAAATTCCTATACACTTTCAATACCTTAACCTTCCCTTCCCCTCACCAGTATGTCCCTAAGATCTTTTTACAATTGTGAAATTAAATCCTCACAGTCCCTAAGAGATGGAACAACTTGAGTGGAGTGGAACTCTCTTGGTACCTTTCATGCTCTACTCTACTTCCATTCCCCATGCCCTGGTGTATTTATTTTCTCACATACTGTTGTCTCTTTCCATGTTCCTTCTCTTTTCAGCAGGCTCATCTGATCTCTCCAATCTCTTTACTTTTTCTCCTCTAACTTGTCCATTCTTTCTGTCATTTGCATTCTTTGCCCTATGCTCCTTTTGTCTCCATGGGAAAAGACTCCATATTGCTATATGGGCCTCATCTACTGTCTCTCTTGATGCATCAAACCTTACATTTCCAAATAGATGCCTCCCAGTTGCCAGGTGCTGGTTGGCGATGGTAGGAACAGATGAAGGTTGGATTCACAGTGCTGACAGAAATATCAAATTCTTCCATTTCAGCCCTAAGACAATCAAAAAAGCCTACAGCAGCATGCTTAGAAGCAGCATCTAAAAGAAAGAAAAAACCCCACATATGCATGTTTGGATATATGAATGCATGGATATAGATGTAAGATAGAGCTCCATAAAATATTAATGTTTGGAAAATTGAGCATGGAATGATTAGCCAAATGCAAAAGAACAGTAAAATTATCATCTGACATATTTAAAACAAACAAAATAAAATTATTTGTACAGGACAATTATGCACGTGGTATACAGTCAGTCTCCCCTATACACATTTAAAAGCATATGTCTGAATTTCCCAATCAGAAATATTAAGCCCTGGGTTAAGGAATAATATTTCTATTATCTCTACAGTTTAAGAATTTATTTGGTCGATGGACAGCTGTCCCTGAGATGAGTCTCCATACCACCTGTTGCTGTAGTTTGTGACAAATTAATAAAATGCAGTGAAATACATGTTCATTTCTGGAATGCAAGAGTACTATAAATTAATTAGGCCTTTGCCCTGCAACAACAATGCAAGATACTTTTAATATTAAAGTTAGTTTTAAAGTAGCTGCATGAGAAGTATTTTTTTAACTGCTCTTAATGCCTTTTAATTGAGAATAGTATTAAAGGATAATAATATGTGAACCCTGACCAAAACCCAGAACTCTTATACACCTTTTATTTGACTCAGTTTGCTGTGAAAATCAACCTGTACATAATATAATCTAATACATGGCAAATAGGCTCCATAAATGGAGAGAAGCTTATCTATTAATTTGTTTTGAAATTCCTTCTTCTGGAAGCTTCACTTAATGCAACATAGATATCAGTAGAGGCATTGTAAAAACTATCTATCTCTATTAACTGTTCTGCTACTTGTAATTTTATACACATACAATGTATCTTGACACAATCAGCTGTTTCCTAGATGGAAACCATTCCAGATGTCCCATCAATATGTTCTTTCTTTTCTGAGCCTTTTTTGTTGTGCTTATACTTCTTTTGAGATGGGTGATTAGAATTGCACATCATTTTCAAGATGTGGGCACTGCACATAAGACATAAAGATAGGAATTTTTTTTTTTTCTCTATTGCTTTCCTTACAGTTTCTATCACTGCATTTTGCTTTCGTGGAACTGTAAGTCACAATCCTGACATCTTGCAGACTTTTAAATTCAGAGCCTGTCATCCACTGTGACCTTCTGCCACAGTTAAAAAGGTCTGTTTACATCTATTCTATATTTTTTTTCACCATAATTCAAGAAATCTTAGTTTCATTAGGAGCTTGAGATGAAAGACGTTCTTGAAAATTTTATAGAAAGGCAAGCAGAATACAATTATTACATAGAATCATAGAATGGTTTGGGTTGGAAGGTACCTTAAAGATCATCTAGTTCCAACCCCCCCCGCCATCAGCAGGGACACCTTCCACTAGACCAGGTTGCTCAAAGTCTCATCCAACCTGGCTTTGAAAACTTCCAGGGAAGGGGCATCTACAACTTCCTTGGGCAACCTGTTCCAGTGTCTGACCACCTTCACAGTGAAGAACTTCTTCCTAATATCTAATCTAAACCTACCCTCTTTCAGTTTAAACCCATTTCCCCTTGTTCTGTCACTAACGGCCCTTATGAAAAGTCCTTCCCCAGCTTTCTTGTAGGCCCGTTTTAAACTCTCACACATAAATCTATTAAGTGCATGAGTGTCCCTTTACAAAGCAGTAGCTAGTACCTACCAAGATGTTATATTTATACACTACATTCTTCATTATGATTTCTACTAATATGCCCAGTATGGATGTTAGACCTACAAGTTCGCTGTTTCCTGAGTGTCTCCTAAGATCATAAAAAAACTTGCTGTCACATTTGCTATCCTCTTGTCCTCAAGTACCTTAGGCAATAGTTGTACTTCAAAGATAGTATTTTAACAATTTCTTCTTGAGTTCCACTTTGAAAAATTTTTGGCTAAATGCTGCAATTAATAGTTTAATGATTAATTAATAATAATTAATTAATTGATAATTAATACTGCATTAATTTACTGAATTAGGATCCAAATTAGCACTTTTAATAACCTAATATCAGTGCCATGAAACACCCACAATTTATACATTAGAATGTAACATTTTTGCTCTGTATAACTTACAAGCTGCACGAAATGGGATTCCTATTTTTCCTTGGATACTATTAATTAGAACAATTTGGCCAGTTCTTCTTGAGATCATGTTGGGAAGAATGGCTGGAAAAAAAAAAAAGAAATAAAGGAAAGAAACACATAAATAAAAGAGCTCATTGTATTTAGTGAAAAGAAGTGACAGCTGAAGTGTGGGTAGTACAACTTTAATTATGGTTGTCTCAATACAGCAGTCAAAAGTATTACAAAATCTAGTAGCCGGAAGTTGAGTGTCTTCTAAGACTTCACTTAAATTCTACATGCAGATTTGAGTGCAGTATTACCACATTTAATTGTCAGCTTCTCTGTATCCTTTCAAGGGTTTTGAAAGCAATTGTCTTTGTAACAAAGTCAACAAACACATAAATAAAGGAGATACCATATGCAAAATACAATAAGCAGACACTTAAAAAAATGTCTTTCAAACACATGCTTGTATATTTCTTGACCAATATATTTATAAACCCAAGCACTCTGATTTTGATCTTCTTCATCTCAATTCCAGTCCACTGATTTTCACAGAATTGGTTTTTATTATAGGGAAGAAGTCAAGTGCAAATGAAACACTTGCAAATGAAATAGTGTCAGGCCAATGATTTGGATCTTAAGCTTTAAGTGGCAACAGCAAAACAGGAAAAAAAATAAAATACCTTTGGTTAATGTTATAGGTCCAAAATAGTTGGCATCCATTATCTTTTTATCAAGTTCCAATGAAATGCTCTGCACTGCTCCTTTCACCTTCATACTTGCATTGTTGATCAGTATATCCACACAGCCATAGCAATTCAGGATTTCCTTAGCTACATCTTGAATGCAGTTTATGTCTGAGATATCCAGAAGTATGAGCTTTGGTGCATATGTCTAATAAATAAAAGATTTATTTCAAGGATATATTTTATACAAAAATGTATTTCTGTTTACTTATCTTGTAAATTAATTTACCTTGATATCTGAAGAAAGTGCTTTTACCATCCTCACAAAAACTTTGATTTGTTCTTTTCACCCACTCTAGAAGGAAGGTGGTTCAGCAATGGGTATTCATAGACTCAAATTCAGATGAAGCAGAAGACCATGGAAAGGGTAAGCTGGACTAGCTCTATCCTGTTGAGTTTTTTCTCTCTTGTAATCAGTGGAGACAGATAACAGACACAGAGTGTGACTCTTACCACTCCAAGTTACAGTCTTCCTGTAAGCAGCTCTCTGGAGAACTTTGCTGACCACAGAGTCTGGGATATAGTGCTTTAATAGATAATTTACATATACATGGAAGGCAGCTGGAAGGTAGGAATGTTTTTTTCAGCTATAGGTTATCCAAATAGAATTTACATTTGTACAATTTCTGCAAAGATGTGGATTTTATCAGCAATGGGTCAGAGGAATGAACACTGAGTATCTTCTCTTACCGTATTACTATGATGATGTAATGAAGATCCCTTAGAATTTTTTTTTTCTAGTTGAGTCTGTTCAGACTAACATGAACACACTGGTGTTTTATGGTTATTTATGCAGATTAATGGAGTTCACTACAAAAATAGTGTCAAAGGCAAATATTTTTTGGTCTGGTGAGCAATAGCTGTAGAATTTGTGTGATTCCTTCAGGAACACATGGGCCCTGAAATGATTAAACTATCCGTAGGTCACAGAAACAAAGCTTTTCCACGAACATCAAAGAAACAACTTCCTATGAACTGGCAACAGGGGCAGCCTTGCATATCTACTTGAACAGTGACCCAGTGGTAATGAGGAAATGGCACTCTTATTCAGATGTTCCCACGCCCTTCTAGCTAGGACTTCTTCCAAAGTAATGAAGAAACTAAAAATTGGTTCAATCTTTAGATCCCTAAAAACTGGTTCAATCTTTAGATCCATGTCCCACTTCTGAGCACTCCAATTATGTGAAAAATTGTGATCAAATGAAACACTTTGGATCCCTTTCATCCAAATTAGCAGGCAAATTCATCTGCCTAGAATTTCTAGTTGCCTGGCTTGTTCAAAATGCAGGACCACTCAGTTGCTTTACAGTAATTGCCTTGAATTAGCTCAAGAGACCAGGATTTCTGACTTAAACTTTTGGCATCATGCTCTGAAGACCTTCAGAAGTGTTTTTCTTTCTCTCTGGACTGTGTTGGTTGGGTTACCTGGCTGACCGAAATCAGCATTAACAGTGAATCATATTTCATGTACCTTGTTTTACTGGATTTCAAAGTGCTTTGTGTACCTGAACAAGGTGTTTAACTCAAGTTGTGAATTCTCAAAGCAGAGTGAAGAAATACTTACCATACTGGGATCTGCCACACTCATTAAAGCTTCATACAAGGCTTCTAACTTTTCCCATGTCCTGCCACACAACACAAGCCTCGCTCCTCCTGTGTGAAATACCCGAGAACATTCTAGGAGAGAAATATGTTCAAAATAAATAATAACAATAATAACAATTTGATTTTGTTTATTTTACTTGAAATGGGATGCTGGTTTTGCTAATGATGTTGAATCTATGCTTTAGAATTCATTCATTTTGAAAGAATAAATATATATGAGAAAAAAGAAAGCTTTAAATGGCAATAATATATAGGTGAGCAATAAATTAAAAATTAATGTACTGATATAATACACAATTAATGGTACAGCACAATGGTACTGTTTAGTCATGGGATTTTATACAAATGTAATTAAGAAATAAACAATTTAATTTACAAGACAAGTAAATAGAAATACAACTTTATATAACAGGTATCCTTGAAAGAAATCTTTTCTTGCTAGACATAGGCATATGTCTTGCAGACAGGCCTGAAGTTGCAACTGATGATGTGCCCTCTGTGCCTGAAACCAGAGATCTGGTTTGGGTACAACCAGACTATTAGTTGACAATGGGTTATGTGTGCTAAAAAGCTCTCAACCTTGGAGCCCTTGTATTTGTTCCCTAAATGAAATCTATATGACAGTTACATATTCAGCATTAGAAGAACAGGAATATGGTCTTACAATTAATCTTATGCCTTTCGAGCCTGTTTGATTTGTCTTAGCTCCTATGGCTGTCTGTCCTCCAAAAAAACATTTCTTCAGACTTCAATACTCACAAGTAAATCTAGTTATGCTAATGTATCTATATTAGATTTCTTAAATACCCATGTCAGACTTTTAATATCTTTATGGAAGGACTTCTCGATCCACTCTTCTGTTTTTGTAAACCTGTGCAGCTGGAGACTTTTATTTATGTAATCTTTCTCATTGTTTACAACAGTAATTTTATGAATGTCTTTCATTTTCTTTTTTCTAGCACAGAAAGATTTTTTATTTAAAGCCCAAAAGATTATTTGCCAGTACTAGGGCAAGTACTACACCAGTATTTTTCCTATAAACATAACGGTTGGGGCAACCTTGTGAATAAATTGTGACTACTGTGTGAACAGCAATAAAAGCAAAAATGGGAAAACAATTATGTCCTACTCTAGAACTATCCTGGACTTTTCTAAGCTATAACAGTGAATACAGGAATCAGGTTTAAATAACAATCATAAACCATTGCAAGCATTTTCAATCTTAATAGTTTTTGTTTCTCTTTTTTAACTTTGATGAATGCTTTTAGTCTGGAAATTCTACCATGTGGGAAAAGAAATTTGGCTGTTGCCTAAGAGTTGAAATATACAACAGCTGGCCAGACAGCTGGTATTTTAAAGCTCTGGGCCATTACATATGCATGAATGGACTGCACAATAAATCATAGAATGAATCATCGAATGGTTTGGATTGGAAGGGACCTTAAAGATCATCTAGTCCCAACCCCCCTGCCATCAGCAGGGACACCTTCCACTAGACCAGGTTGCTCAAAGCCTCATCCAACCTGGCCTTAAACACTTCCAGGGAGGGGGCATTCACAACTTCCTTGGGCAACCTGTTCCAGTGTCTGACCACCCTCACAGTGAAAAACTTCCTAATATCTAATCTAAACCTCCCCTGTTTCAGCTTAAACCCATTGCCCCTTGTTTTGTCATTAACTGCCCTTATGAAAAGTCCCCCCCCCAGCTTTCTTCTTCTGCATAATTTGTAAATTCTTTAAATGCAAATTCTGCATAATTTGTAATCATTCAAGCCTGCAAGTAACTTCTCAGCATCACCCTACGGGATACAGGAAGTAGATATGGTTGTGATAAATATAAAATTGCTTTGAGTTACCTCCTTTTTCATCTATGTGAAAAAAGACTCAGGGAGGGGGGAGCTGATTGCCTTTGTAGACTCAAGAGACAGGCAATAGCTAGTCACCAAAAAAAAAAAAAAAAAAAGGAAATTGAACTTGGGAAAATCTTCCCCAGGGGTCACACAGTGCTGGAGCAAGATACCTAAAGAAATGTCCAATAAATACAATAAATATTCTTTATCCTTGGAGATTTCCAGGATTTGGCTTGAAGCCACACCAAATCAGATCTAGCAATGGTAATGTTCCTGTGCCAAGCAGGACTTTTGTCTAGAAACCACTAGACCTCCTATGATTCTATAAGTCACTCAGTCTGGAGAAATTTAAATAATTCCTCTCCAAACAAAAATACTGAAATATAACCAATCAGAGAGAACACATGCTAATATTATCTTCAACTGAAACTGAAATGTGTC
>NW_010308459.1:56191-56866 GCF_000700745.2 Antrostomus carolinensis
GTGGGATGTGGAGGTCAGAATTATTTCATACCTTGTCCTAATACACGCTGACAAATATCACTCCTTGTCAGTGTAGTATGTATTTCTGTTGCAGGTCTCTTTGTTGTTCTGCTAAGGAATAATGCTGCAAGAGCTTTCCCTTTCCCCATCTATTTTATGCTTGGGAGTGCAAGGTTTACAACATACAGAATGTCTTCATTGAAAAAGCCAAAACATAGACTCAAGCTATGTTTGCCTTATCAGGCACTTGCATCTACTGCCCCTCAAGTGATGCCTGGAGCAGGACTGCACATAGGCAATTGTATTGGGTTTGCATGGCAAGGTTTTGGTAGCCGGGGGTGGGGGGGTGGGCATAGAGGTGACTTCTGTGAGAGAAGCTGCCAGAAGCTTCCCCCATGTCCGACCCGACACAGCCAATGCCAGCCGGCTCCATGAACGGACCCGCCGCCGGCCCAGGCCGTAACGCCTCTGTGATAACATAATTAAGATTAAAAAAAGGGAGGGAGGGAAAAAAAGCTGCACACTTTGCAGCAAGAGAGAGTGAGAAGATGTAAGTGAAATAACTCTGCAGACACCAAGGTCAGGGAAGAAGGAGGGGGAGGAGGTGTTCCAGGCACCACAGCAGAGATTTTCCCCGCAACTACTGTTGAAGACCATGGTGAGGCAGGCTGTCCC